>NW_017308031.1:127056-131003 GCF_000935625.1 Nanorana parkeri
GTTGTAGATTTTCTGTTTAAACGTTGCATAGGATATTTTATTGTATAATTTACTAAAAGTTGTTTTTTTTTTTACTGTTCTGCTTTAAATATTCATTTAAGTTCAGTGGAATTTAAATGGGACCTTGCAATAAAATCAAGGTCTGGATATTTAGTAGCTTTATTTCCCCTTGTAACCACACAGAAACCAGCCTAATAAAAAGGGGTAACCGTGAACTCGTCAGTTCTTTTTTTTTAGATCCACTATACCCTGACTCAAGCTTAGCCACTAACTGCCAGAAGCAACTGCTCATTTCTTCAAATCTATATTAATCTGGTCATTGCCAGAAAGTTATTTTGTGCCAGCTTTGTGCTGAAAGCAGCCAATCTTTGTGCAAAAAACAATCGGCACCAAGATGCCAAATTCAACAGCTTTAGGGTGTTTAAAAACAGAATTCATTGTTATTTTTTTTTGTAGGCAAAATTGTCCATATTTTGGATAAAAAAATAAAATCACTTTTTGACTAAACTTAAATGAGAACCATTCCTATCTCATATGCGCATATTTAGTTTTTTTTGTAAATTTACTGACCTTGCTAAAAGTTCTGAAAGCGTCTATAATTGGTCGGTAGCCTGTACATCTACAAAGGTTTCCTAGTACAGAATATGAAACATACAAAGTCATTTCCTTGAAAAGCAAAACGTTAGTTTTTTTAAAGACAGTTTTACCTGTCAAATGTTGAATCATATGCAATAGAAATGATATTGCTGCCCACAGCCTAAGATTTATGGATGTCATTATGTATTCTGATGCCGATTGTTGTATTAGCGATTTAACCCTTGCTGAGACCTCTATGCCTGGCCTGTATGAGCAGATATAATCACTGCAGACAATCCTTATTAGATAGCTGAACTCACCAAATACCTTTTAATCCATGAAGTGCTTTATAGCATGCAGCGAGCTATTTACAGGATACAGCAGATGAATGAATAGATGGTATTTGCAGGTCAGAGATGATAATATTTCCAAGCAGGCAAGCAGATTAATATGTGGCCACATTACAGTCTGCCATTTGATGCCAGAAAGGACTAGTCTCATGAAGAAAAGGAAATACATCATAAATCCGAAAACAATGGTGCAATAACCAAAACGACCACTAGATGGCAGTATAATAAACAGCTATACTAAAACCTGTGACCTGACTGTCACAGGTCGGCTCAGTAGATCGGGAGGTGAGCGAACACATACCGGCGTTCGCTCACCTCTCGATCCTGTCATGGCTCCCTGCCGTGACAGGGGAGGGGCTGGATTCCCCTCTCCGATCTGCCAGCGCTGACTGGCGGAACGGACGGGGAGGGGGTGGGTACAGCTGGCTCTGCCTCTAGACAGGCAGAGCCAGCTGTCAGTCACGCAGCTGGGCGGATCCAGACATAATTATCGGGATCCGCTTCAGCTGCGGCGTCTTAGTATACCGCGAGCAGCAGCTCGCGGTATACTGCGGCATCTCAGTATACCGCGAGCTACAGCTCCCGGTATACTGAGCCTAGGGTGACGGGAGGACGCTAGTTTGTGTCCTCCCGTTACCCTGAGGAGAACTATGGGGAAAAGCCTTAACCCCATAGTTCTCCTTTAAGGAAAATAACTGTATAAATTCTCACTTCACATTATTATGAATATTAACTATGGCTATGCATTGTGTCATATTTTACAACTGTGTAACAGCACATTATGGATTCCTGTGCAAACTTCCCTAACTCTTTCAGGCCATTAATTATGAAGTGGCATTTTGATTGCTATAATTTTTTTTATTACTATTATTTTAATTATGGCAGCATTATTTAGTTGCCATTGTGCATACTAGCACCATAGAATTATCTATGTGAGCTATGCAGAGTGCAGTCCCCCACAGACTCACCACACAAATCATCCAGCACTAGTTCTCTTCCAGGTTAAAGGATGCCCAGCAACTAATGCTGTTCTCTTGGTCATAAGGTCAATTGAATTCAATTAGAAAGGTTAAAAGTTGTGTAAAAGAATTGTTACAAATAGACCCCTAATTGTTCTGTTCCCTAAGATTATGGGTCAGTCAGTATTTCTCCATTTGGATTAGGGGACTGTGTAAAAGCAGCACAATCTTTTAGGGTTTACCTATAGTCAGTTTACTTCATGACTGATAGCTCCTTCTATGTAGTGTTTATTACGACTGGGTCACCCCCTTTGTATGTTGGTTTGATCCTGTCCTTATAGAGCCGCTCTGTGAGAAATAAGCTTTCCTATACATAGCGCTCCATATTACCAGCCTGAGCAGTGCACTTTATTACACATATGCACCCTTGAGGCAGGAATGCTTTAATAACCTGGGAATAGCAGGCTCAACTGGAACGCACACAGAGCTTCATGCCCACTCCGACTTGGCAGCCACTCTCACGGAGTCTTTGAGATGATAACACTATTGTATGGAGATGAGATATGCCTCCACATCTCACAGCTCAATGTCGCTCAAGCTTGTAGCTCGAAAATGAGCTATTTTTCGGGGCGAATTTGTGCGATTTGACCCAATAGACCTTAATGGTGTAGCTCAATGTCGAGCGACATTGTGCGACATTGTTGCACTACAGAAGTGTCACTTTTGCACAGAAATATAAGAGGGAAGGAAGAAAAGACTGCTTTTGATTGGTGACAGCCCAATGTAGCAGCTACGAAGTCCCTGCGAAAAGTCGCACTACGTAGCACGACAAAATGTGCACTGTAGCTCAATGTCGCTCAGCTCAAAATCGATCTGAAAAGCGATGGATGTAGCTCAGTGTGAATGGGGTCTTAGATGCGAACTGTGAGATCTCATGTTGCTAAAGGAATAGCTAAATAAAAAGTAACTTGTGAAACAATACACAAGATACTATGGGGTCTATTCACAAAAGGGTGAAGAGTTTAGAGAAGGCAGGAGAAGTGAACAATCTAGGACCAAATAGCTGATCTGGAAAGTGAGCTGAATTGGTGAATTTCTCCAAATCGGCTATTTTGGCCTAGATTGTCCACTTCTCCTGCCTTCTCCAAACTCTTCACCCTTTAGTGTATAGACCCCTATATTTTTACTACAATAGTTTGTGGCATTCCTAAAACATAAATTTAAATTTTTTGTGGAAATCTGAACAGTTGCAACCAAACTCGTGTGTGATGTGAAAGCAACTGACAGAGAAAACATTCAGGGGGAAAAGTTACCGACATCAGATAAGAGGCAAACTAATCAGATTGATGAATTTCTCCACTGTTCAAATACGGAAAGGAAGGGGGAGTTCCTGGTCTGGGAGGATATCTCCTCATTGTACCATTCCTCTGCACATTTAAAACCTGTCAACTCACTGGGAATTTGGGTGAAAGGGTGTCACGAACCGCGGCGCCGTCTCGTCGCTAGGAGACGGGCCGGCAGGCTTGCATATTCGGCTCCTCCCTCCAGACGTCTCCCTCGGACTCGTCACACATAGGAGTGAGGGCGTAGCAGCCTGGCCCTTCGGAAGCATCCTGTTGCTAGGAGACGTTCGGGAGGGCCTCTGCTGACTGCTCCGCCCCAACACACCTGCCTACTCATAAAAGCCTGGAAGGCACACTTGCTCAATGTTCTAGCGAGGTAGAACGTTGAGCAATTTCTTAGGGCTCATACCTCTGCTCCATCACATGAACCTTTCACTCCAGCAGCATTAATCCGGACTTCTTCCAGCACAGCAGTGATCCTTCGCCCTGTACTCCTGGAGGGCTCTGAATACCCCAACAAACCGCAAGTACCATCCTGGACCCTGTAATTGTTTACATTGCCTGAGGGAGACTTACAGTGAGAGGGGTGGCCGAGTAATTTGGGGGCCTCGGGCCAATTTAACCGCTTGAAGACCAGGTGTTTAGACCCCCTTCCTGGCCAGGCCATTTTTCAGTGTTCAGCGCTGCAGTACTTTGACTGACATTTATTCCGTCATGCA
>NW_017308031.1:131361-148739 GCF_000935625.1 Nanorana parkeri
TTGAGCAATTTCTTAGGGCTCATACCTCTGCTCCATCACATGAACCTTTCACTCCAGCAGCATTAATCCGGACTTCTTCCAGCACAGCAGTGATCCTTCGCCCTGTACTCCTGGAGGGCTCTGAATACCCCAACAAACCGCAAGTACCATCCTGGACCCTGTAATTGTTTACATTGCCTGCAACTCAGTGGGGTTTAAAGAGACACTGCTCTACAAAGGGGGCTTGCTCAGGAGTACTCCTAATTACTGTTTGATAAGCCTGCAATAGTTTTTTGCATTCATGGAGTGAACTACTTTATTTTGAACTACAAATCCCCACAGGCCCCAACTAACCACAATATTGCAAAGAGGGAAGGTTCACTTATTGTTATCTCTGCAATTACAGCCTGTGGTGGCATATGATGTGTTAAGGGTTCAAACCTCACTCAGCCACACTAAAGAGTGTAAGTGTGAACCCCCCACCTGAGCCATCCACAAAGCCTCTCCGCAGCTGAGATCCTCAGCCAAACTCGCTCAATCATTACAAAGGGAGACTTACAGTGAGAGGGGTGGCCGAGTAATTTGGGGGCCTCGGGCCAATTTAACCGCTTGAAGACCAGGTGTTTAGACCCCCTTCCTGGCCAGGCCATTTTTCAGTGTTCAGCGCTGCAGTACTTTGACTGACATTTATTCCGTCATGCAACGCTGTACTGAAATTTATTTTATACCATTTTTTGGGGACAGATAGAGCTTTCTTTTGGCGGTATTTAATCACCACTGGGGGGTTTTATTTTTTACTATATTATGTTATAAAACTTAATATTATGTTATAAAACAACTAATATATATAGTTGCATAGTTACATAGTATTTGGGGTTGAATAAAGACATACGTCCATCAAGTCCAGCCCATATAGGTCCACGCATCATCTCATTTTTAGGGATACTGGTATCCCTGGGTATTACGGTCCCTCAAGAAATTGTCCAAACATTTCTTGAACAAATCTACACTCTGGGCTGAAATCACTGCCGATGGCAGTGAGTTCCAGACTTTAACCGCTCTTACTGTAAAGAACCCTCTTCGCCCATTGTGCTGGAATTTTTTCTCCACCACTTTTTTGGTAAAATATAAAAGTTGTGGTCACGTCGGGTAAATAGACACCAAACATGTCAAGCTCAAAAAACTAGCATACCCAAAATTGGCCATAGGCGACGCTTTAAAAGCTTTTACAGCTCATCAGTTTAGTGTTATCAGTGATTGATGGCCCTAAAATGATTGCTCTCATTCCGACGTTCGCGGCGATATGTAACATGAGCGGCGTAATGGGCGCAATCGTCGTTTTCGCAGGTATGCACACCTGACGCATGTTTACATGCGTGTATGTAGGGGTGGGAACTTTAAAAAAAATTGGTTTTTTAAATTCTTTTTTATGTGTAACTTTAAAAAAAATTGGGGGGAAACTTTAAATTGTTTTCCTATTGTTTTTTTTTTTTTTTACTTAACTTTATTGCTATCACAGAGGGGGCTGAGAAACCCCCTTATGTGATAACAAAATATGTGAAAGGTCCTTTTTATGGAGACATCAGGGGTCTCCAAGACCCCTAATGTCACCTAGGACCACCCTGAAGAAGCACAGATCTGCTTCATCAGCTTCTCTCCAGCATCAGGTTCATATTTTTCAACAGCAAGTTAAAAATCAAAAGACCCAACATTGGTGCAACTGTGTCCCCTTATTTATGAAAAGATTTACACTCTCAACCAAAGCTGCTGGAGAGACGTCAGCACAGATCTTGAATGATGAGCAAAGAAAACGTTTAGGGGTATTTCTGATAGCTGAAGTAAAATGCTACTGGTGCAAGTGCTCTGTGGTTTGGTCCATTCTGAATGAGATTGATATCGAGTGTAATGTGTAAGTGCACTAAAAAATTCAGATGTTTTTCTAAAAACAAATCTGAAGGCATTAAAATGAGCATTCTTCAAAATGGCAAAAACAACAAAAAAAACACCTACAGCACACACACAACAAAATGTTATTAAATCTACGGGATTAAATATTCAGCACCTACCAGACATGCTGGCCAAAATATCCTCAATGCTGGGTTCTGGATTGTTTCTCAGTAATGTGTACATAGACATCACCATCCCAGGGCTACAAAACCCACATTGGGAGCCATGGGCTTTTGCTAGCCTCTCCTAAAAAAGAAGAACAGCATGGTTAGGTAATACTGATTTTTACTATATTCACATCCTTTAGAGACAACATACCTTAACAGCAGCTACCCCACTTACCTGGACTGGATGAAGCCTTGTAGCTGAATTGCCAATTCCTTCTGTGGTGGTAATTGCCATGCCATGCAAGGAACAAATGGGCAACAGACAGGCAGTGGCTGGATAGTGTCTACAGGTTTGTAAAGGACTGAAAAATATCTAGTGTCACTGAAGAAACTAGTAATACATTTTATTTAAATGCTGTGTTAGAAATAAAACATAAGGGGAAAAATATCCTTCATGACCAAGATCACCAGACATCTGGGACCAACCACAAACCACAGCGTGGCCACCAATACAGCATGAGCTATGCATGATTAACATGTTGAAAAAGCCATATATGTGATTGTAATGAACACTTTTAATTCAAAGTGCTCAATCCCACCACATAACTTAACTGTGACAAGTGATATTGTAATTTGTTAGATCACGTGCAATGTCAAGTGATACATGAGCACTTAAACTTGTGAATGCCACATTATATGTTTGCCTTCTCTGTATGGCAGGGCCTTTAAATTGGGATTTGTTTTTTGTAGCATACTGGTATATTTCCACTTTTGCAGCCAGATTGGGTTACCACCTACACTATATTTAATTACACGTTCCCATTTACATTAGCAAACCTTTTTTTTCAAATTATTCACTTATAAACTAGTTTATAAATGGTGTGTCCTAAAAAAAGGGTTAAAGATCTCAAGGTGTTGTATGCAAGTCCCTTAGTTGCACACGTCCATGTATTCTAACCACTAGAAGCTGCCTGTAGTGTTCTATGTATAATTCTGCTCCTAGAAAACAGCTAGAAAGGGGAGAAACATTTGTTAAAAAACTTGTAGGCATGCTGTGAGAGTGGGAACACATAACCTAGTGGGGGTTTCCTACATTTGACTACAAATGTGGAAATACACTTTAAGACGCTGAAGAAGTTGGTAAGGGAATACATTTGGTTTGGTTTTTACCACTATCACATCAGTCATTTAAGGATTCATTCCTCTTCTTTGAGTACATTTTTTTAGAAGATGTATTATTTATAGAAGCCAGCTCTTAGGTCACAAAAATGCATGCACAAAGGAGCAGAGGGTGGGACACAGAAAGAACACGAGAACATTATCTTCATTATGAAATAGTGAACATTCTGTCCACAGTTTACTATTCAGAGTAAAGGAGAAATTGAGGCAAAGAAGCGTAATGCATGATGTCTAAAGAGGTAGATTGGGTCTTAAATAGAACTAACCCCAAGAACAAACCTTTAATATATTGCAACTTACCAGTTCGTAGATGTGGTGGCTTATATTCTTTTTTTAGGCCAAGATTAAAACCTTTTTCAGCAATTACAAAAAATAAATTAAAAAAACACACTTACTCTCTGTTAGCTGACCCAGAAGCTTCCACCCCTTCATGTTCATTAATGACTAAAGCATATACTTTCTTACTAAGTGCGCCCACAAATTATTTTGTTTTTTAGATAGGGCTATATAATGTATATTACATATGTGTGCCTTAAGGTGCCCATACACCTTACAATTATCTGGAGATTTATGTCTGCGATTGCGTTTTCATCCAAAAATCTGCCAGTTTGTGGGAAGTGCACAACCTCAATTACTGTACAACTGGCAGATTTTTGTCTTTCAAGCAGGCTAGAAAATGTTTGTCTAGTTGGATGAAAATTGACAAGTTAGTGGCGTTGTTGTACAACAAAAAAACTCAAGATGAAAACTGCACATGCTCAAAGGAAAATCTGTTCTTTCGATCGATGAAAAACAGCTTAAAAAAACAATGCAGAAAAAATAAATTAATTTATTTGTCCTTTATTTGGAAACACCTCACATGCCTAGGATGGTATACATTTTTTTTAACTTCTCAGCGTAAAACTGAAAGCGAACATTTTAAATTTGTTTTCTCTTAAAGCTAATAGACAGATGGCATACAATGTCACTGCCACACTTAGTGACAGTGACATATTTGAACCTCACCATCACGAGGGGGTTAAATAAAAAAATTAAAACCTTGGGGTAAAAAACAAATCTGCCATAATATATATATATATATATATATATATGTAATTGAGGCATGACAAGAAGTCATTGTGAATGGATGCCGCTATGACTGCTTGATAAATGTAAATACATTTTTGGTTATTAGGCTGCCCCAAAACTCAGAAACAGCCAATAATCACCTTAGGGACACTGAGCCTGACATGCACTGCAGGATGCCAAATTCAGATGTCACTAGACTTCTAATCATTGTGGCTGGTTGCCACAATGATCAGAAGCCTGAAACAAACAGCTTTTGGCTTTTGATGAATGTTTCTATGCTGAAGCATTCAGCAAAATGCTGGTGCACATCAAGATTTGCTAATCCCGATGTGTATGGCTACCTCACAGCAATAGGGAGTGTGATTCACACCGCACTCCTATCACTGTCAGACACACAATCACTGAAAGCGATCGGGTGTCTGAAACTTCATAAAACATTTCATGAATGCTCACTCCAGTGCTCAAAGTGTGGGATTCTACAAGTCTCAAATACAAATTGGCGCCCCCCTAGGGGCTTAATGACCCCTATCCTGGCCCAACCGGAGTTTCCTCCTGGGTGTGGGGTACGCAGGTTCCTGAGCTGGGAAGTGACGACTCCTTCCTACTTTTTTCAGGGACTCTGTGGGGGAACCCTCCAATCTTTGGCCCAACTTTTTGCACCTGACCATGTGCCAGCAAACACATGGTTTCTACGTAGCTTTCTTTCACACGATTCCTTGCATGGGCCCCCTGACTGCATTTGAACAACTATGCGCAGCAGGAGAATCTCCACCCCTACTCTCTGGGGACGGAAGGGAATCCCCGTACTTCATCTCCGCATGGGAGCCAGAATTAGACGTGGTTCTTTCTGAGGAGGAGAGGCGAAAATGCTTCTGCTTCACTCATAGTCTCTGTGTGTCCTCAGCGGTGCAGGAACGCAATTACAAACTTTTGACTAGATGGTACAGAGCGCCGGCTAGGATGCACCAGATCTTTCCCTCCATACCAGACACTTGTTGGAGGTGTCAAACGGGCGTGGGTACGTTATTGCATACATGGTGGAGCTGTCCCCTTTTGGCGAACCGTCTCACACGTGTACTTCAGAATGTCTGCCAGCGAACTCCATCTCACGCACCAAATTACAATCCTATCGGTTTACCCGGGTTCCATCTCCCAGGCGAAGAAATCCCTCTTGCGATTCTTTGTGAATGCTGCTAGGGCATTGATCCTTAGGCATTGGAACTCCCAGGTGGTTCCTACCTTGGGGGAATGGACGACGGAAATGTGTCGCCTAATGAGATCTGAGGAGCTGATTGCTGAGAGGCTTGACAGGTCTGAGACCTTCCTGTCTAGATGGAGGCCCTGGCTAATGTTTATGGAGACAGATGAGTTTAGGACAATGGCATAGATACAAATTCTGTTCTCTTTGACCGCGTAATAACCCTCCTCCTCCCCCCCCCTTCCTCTCTTTCTTTCTTCCTTGTATTTCATTGTCTCTGTGTCCTTCTGGTGTCTGCTTGTCTAGTCTGGTTGTGAGTCTATTGTTATGTTGTTTTTGTAAGGTGGCTCTAGGTGAAGTAACTTACCTGGTGGTTAAAGGATCATGACCTTCGCATGATTTCTGGTTATCGCCTGATGCTGCAGGCCCAGGTCCTCGCCCGACTCAATAACGATGCTCCCCCCACTGGGGTGGGCTTTAGTCATCTGCAGCCCTCAGGGCAGGGACGGGAACTTTTGGGCGAAGGTATGGCTTGGACCCGGGCACATTAACACATATACTGTAGATACGGTTGTTATTATTTACGGCTATCCTATTATCCTCAAAGATGCACACTTGACGCTGCCTTTGTATGTTGTTACAATTTCTTGTCTGTCTGAAAAATTTCAATAAACAATATTTCTGCAAAAAAACATTTCATGAATGGATGCCTTATTAGTGAGGCATGCATTAATGAACTGTAGCCGCTAATCTCAACAGTTACCGGCATTCTGGAGCCCTGAATAGCTAGCGCATTTACATTTCGGATACTTAGTTCACTGTATCTATGGTTGTCCATAGTTAAGCTGAAGACGTGAGTGTAACCACCCAGGAACAGAGAGAGTGTGTTTTCCACAGATTACCAGGTGGAAAAAAAAAAAAGGAACGGCTATGCAACTGCTACATATAAAAAGGACTTGAAAGACGCAATCTTTAATTTTTAGATTACAGTTTAGTGGTGTCAATACACAAGGCTCACCAAGCACTTTCCATTCAAAGCAGTTAAGTGAAGCCAAGTTGTTTTTTGTTTCTCACAAAAAAAGGCTGACTAGTAATTATGCCTGAATTTAATTTGTGGTATTTTTTTAGCTTCAGACAGTCCTAATAATATAAATCAGAACTGTAGTCTTGTTTTCAGCATGTTCAAATATATCTGGTTGACTTGGGCAAGGTTTAGGCTGGTCCTATGGAATGCTACTGTGAATAAAGAATATAAATATGTTCCCTTAAGAAGATGAAGAAATATTTTTAGAGTTTTTCTGTATAGTTTTTCTAATAGTGTGTTATAGAAGGCCTTCAAGTTCCACTCCATCATTTACACACAAGTAGTGATGAGCCGAACACCCCCGTGTTCGGTTCTAACTCGAACTTACACAAGTACGTAATGCTGTTAAACAGTGGGGGCACTTATCTTTGCAATGCAGACTATTTACTTCAATAGAAAGTCTGGCTGCAGTCTGCCCATTGCCTTATGGAAATGAACCCCGTATAGAGAAGTTCAATAGGTTTTACATGCAGGTAGACCGGTTTTGAATTTTGTCACACAATCCATCATAAAAATAACATATTGAGCTGTCAGATTCAAAGCCTAAGCAGACCAGAAATAATTAAAATATGAAAGGTATGTGGAGTAGATGTAACAGTGCTGTCTCATGCCAATAATACCCATGTAAATTTGCACAAAAGGTAGAAGGAAAATTAATAAGCGTTGACCTACAGCCCATGGCCACAATCTTAGTGTAACATTAAAAAAAAAAAAAAAAAAACCTAATACAAAAATAAATTTTGAAATGGGAAAACATTGAGGCTACTTTTCTAACTAATTAAAGATTTTATTTAATTATCTTGCGGTTATGTTCATCCATTGGCTTTAATACTCAGTCACTAAAATCAAACTTGCATGTAGAAAAGGACTTTTGCAGATCAAAAAGTCAGTAGTCATTATCTGCATATTTGTTCATCTCGGCAAGTCAGATTATTGAAGGCAGCTTGTCAATATTAAAAAAACAAGCACTTAGCATTTTCAGAAGGTTAGCAATGACAGCCCTTCTCTCATGACATGTTTACTTTAAAGCATAATTGTATGTTTGGCACAGTTATCCTTTAAACAATCCCCTTTCCTCAAATCCTATACATTAGTCTCCATTGTGTGGTCCGCTGAGGGCTGCAAAGCCCATTCGCATGAAGAGGAGGCTTTGCAGCTAGAACTTGTATGCTTAGTACAATCTCAAATAATTTCTATTCAAAGGCCATCCATGCTTAGTCTCAATCATGGACAGCCCTTCCATAAATATAAATTCTTATGTGCATTTACAGCCTGGTCAGGAGATTTGTGAGGAGGCTGTGATGCTCATAGCAGAATGAATAGAGAAGGTCTATGAGGAATAAAAGGACAGGAAAGTGTATGCATTTATAAAGCGCCAACAATTTACACAGCTCTTTAGATACTGCACATTCAGATCTGTCACTGCCCTCAAGGAGCTTTCAATCCAAAAGGTCCCTACCTTACATAGATTTATACATATAGGGCTGATTTAGACAGGAGACGATTAACCTTCCAGCAAGTCTTGAGTATGGGAGGAAACCCACACAAGCACAGGGAGAAAATGCAAAACACCATGCATCAGTGCCCTGACCACCATTTAAAGAGAACTGTAATACAAGTATAGTTATCCTTTAACATAATCTTTACATTAACACCTTAACATTTTATCTGACCCAAAAACTCTAACCCCCTGCTTAAATTATAAGTAAAAGTATAACTAAAGTCAAATTCACTCTCTCTTCATTTGTTTTAATCATCAATATCACTGGGAATAAAAATGAGGGTAAACCCAAAATTTTCAGTTGCCACCAGAATGTAAGAAGAGGAATAATCTTCCAATGGGGACACTTGTTTCTGTAACAACTGTCTGATTGGCCTCACATTGCAAAGATATCCTATCAGTTCCTGTTGAGTCTAATGAACAGGAAGTTAAAAAATAACGCGCCATAATGAGTCACGGAAGCCCCCCCAAAAATGAATTATATAAAATAAAAATTAAATGAGGTTCCAAGTTTCCCTTCTCTAAAAATCTAAAATGGATTTAGATATGATTTAACCCCCTATAGCCAAACATTAACTTTCAGCTAGCAAACCCTTTCCAATACTGCCCTACCAATACTTCCTCATTTAAAGTGTTGGCTTAAGGGCTGCTCTCAAGTCTCAGACATGGTTATCAGCCTTATTAAACAAAAAGACACTGCGCTATCTTTAATATTATAAAACTCTAAGTGCATATACTTAGTGACAATTATACAACATGTTCACTCCAACTTATATATAGTCCATATAAAAATATTCCCAAAGTTGATGTGATTAAAAATAAATGTGATGAAATCCCTGTGTTCACTTTCTTTACATCAGTGAGTCAAATAATCATTGTATATAAAGTTCCACAATCACTCGTGACTTATGTGCTTCAATTCCTCGTCAATTAATCACCAGTGACCCACCTCCAGGTGCACAAACGCTAGCACACTCACCAGATAATTCTGACCAAAATTTTCTTCTCTTTCTATTAATAAGCAATTTCAATAATTTTTCTTCACAATGTTTAAAAAAGGCTAGCCACTCTACTTGGGATTCCCCATCTTTGAGTCCATCATTTGGTGGGACATCCCAACGCAGACTTCTCGGCATGATCCCTTCCTTTAAATACCTTTCATGTGAGACAATGCCCCACCATATCATCAATTGCTTCTCTAGTGTGTGTTTTAGTGATTTAAAATTACTGTGAAATTCATCACCTAAAGGTGGATCACTGGTGATTAATTGACGAGGAATTGAAGCACAGAAGTCACGAGTGATTGTGGAACTTTATATACAATTATTATTTGACTCACTGATATAAAGAAAGTGAACACAAGGATTTCATCACATTTATTTTTAATCACATCAACTTTGGGAATATTTTTATATGGACTACATATAAGTTTGAGTGAAAATGTTGTATAATTGTCACTAAGTATATGCACTTAGAGTTTTATAATATTAAAGATAGCGCAGTGTCTTTTTGTTTAATATATTGTGGGAGAAGTTTATATAGCTTCTCTCTATCTCTGCAGCTGTCAATAGGGTGTTTTTGAGGAGATTGGGGCAGAGCACTATAGCGCGGATAATCATTTGTTTTGCTATGGTTATCAGCCTTGCCCGAGTTCTATCTGTGAACTACAGTGAGTGAGCATTGTCAAAACAGAAAGCAGGACCTCTAGGTGAAAATAAAGGAAACGCATGAAAAATGAAATTATTGCAGCCACCACATCTAAGAACTGATAAGCTGCAATATTATTTTTAGTTCCTGGGTTTAAATAAAAAACTTTAACTCCCTAGGAATAATGAGCAAGTCTGAGTGTGGAAAATCAGTTTGTGATAACTAACCTTGCACCACAAACAGAACATTAGCCAAATGCGGAAAGAAATTGTTTTAAGGCAATACAAACAACCATAGGCAGGCCTTTGGTGTAGATAGGAGTTGACCTCAGAAGGGAGTTAAACAAAAGCTTGTCTAGCAAGATATCATTATTAATACATTTTATTAAACACACACACACACACACGTATTTGATAAAAAAAATTCACCATGGTCTCATTATATATTGCATTCCCATTGGCTTTTATATAGACAGAGAAGAAAAGCATAACAAGAAACAACAAAAGCATACAACCAAATATTTTTAAGATTACCTTCCAGATCCTTCAAATTTCCCTTACAAATTCTCAAAGTGCACATATAATTAAAAGGTGCTAGAGGGGTTCGGGTTTAGGAGCAAAAGCAAGTATTTCCATATCTAGTAAAAGTTATATAGTCATGCATTTAGGATTCTTCTACAAACCAGAGAGCTGCATCTTAGAAATGACCCACTTTACAGAATGTCAATGCTACAATAAAGATTCTAACTGTATCCTTCATGTAATTAAAGTCTAGTTTCTCATTGTGTTCATTCTAAAGATTGAAAGTATATCTAAACACAGAAGCAAAAAAATAAAATGATTTTCAAATTACCAGTCACTAAATGAGGTGGCAGGATTTTTTTTCCACCTGCTATTCCCCATATGTATTGTCCTTGGATGGCTGTATTATCTCCTGCACTGTATCTTTTGAGGGTGCCATAGTTGTCACCCAGGGTGCACGCCTAATATGAACTACAAACACGTCCTTCATCTCCATTACATGGAGGGCAGGGCAATAGGAAGTTTACAGAAGATAGCTATGGAACATTGTAGAGAGGGGGGCTCCTGAGATCATTTCTCTGCTCTCCAATCCTCCCCACCTCCTGTTGACTTTCAAAGGCAGAAGTCCGCAAATCAAAACAGCAGAGGGCCTAAAACACTGGGCACCGAGACAAGCCAGGACATGTCTGCTGTTTCCCTCCATTCAATCCTCCCCAGAACAAAGGACACATGAGGGGAGGGGGTTAGTTGCTCAGCAACAGCCTGTGTACTGCCCCTTCCCTCCCCTCTCAGGCCGGCCCCTCCCGGGACCTTTGTAAGTGTTTGTGGGAAGGCTGCATGCTCTCTTCCTCGCTGAATGGTTGACTAGAGGCTGCGCTGAGGCCGGTCTCTGTCTGTGGATTCAAGGGATACGGACTTAACCCTGCCTGTTCTGCTCCACTGCTGCTGTGAGGACTGCTGGGATCTGTTGTTTTACCCGTACTGGATGTACTCACACGGTGCCTTGTTACCTGTTGGATTACCTCTTGCTGCACCTCTGACCCCTGGACTACTAGCCTTGTGACTCTGGATCTACTCCTTCCTTGGCCCGTTGCCTACCTTCTGGGTGGACCCTCCCCGTGGCCTGCAACCCCCCAGGACCTAACCCCGGCCTTTGTACCTTGCTTTGTACACCTGAATTCCCCAATAAACACCCCGCACGGTTCCATGTGATTTGCCTCTGTGTATTCTCTCTGCGCTCCTAGTTCGTCACAAACATAACTTCAGTTCAACTCACAGGATGTGACAAGAACACTGGCATGATCAGAAGGTATTTGCCATTTTACTTCAATTTTACTTAAATTGTGCTTATCCTGAAAAGAAGAAAAAAAACCCCCACAACACAAATCTTATGCAGTCACCACATACAAGCACTGGTATGCTGCAATACAAATGTTTTTATTCTAGGGTTTCTATATCCTTTAAAGCAGAACAATGTAGTAAAACAAGGAACTGGCGGACACTTACTAAAACGTAGCTGCTTAAATGCTGCCAAAACCCTGTAAAGATCTAGATCGAAGATAATGACTATCAAGGCTAAAGAATGTGCCTACTCGCACAAAATACCTCCTTTTAATACAAAAAAATATAGGATTCAGCTGGGAGAAAGGATACCGGATTTTCTTGGAAATAGGGTGGATAGTTGACACCATAACTGTGCAAGCGCCACAGCCACCTCCACCACAGCCATACTTCGTGCCAGTTAAGCGCACTGTAGGATCCGTTAAGGGAAACATTTCAGTACATTTAATTTTATTCATTATTTAACAAACAGGGCAACATTTGTATTGCTTACCTGCTTCTCTCCCCAGACAAGTCTATGGGAATGCAAAAGCAGCTTGAAGCAGGTTGATGCAGTTTAGGTAAAATCATGTCATAAATTCATAGACCGAGTGGACATAGGGATTAAAATAGTTGGGGAGGTGGATTTTAATCCCCATCCCCACTCGGTCTAGGAATTTATGTCCCTTCACAGATACCATATGAGTATGGTAAGTGCCGGGTGCTTATTGGTGGTGGGACATCTGTTCTGCTTGGTTTGACTGTCAATGAGTTTTTGATTCATATTTTATGAGTTCTTTATGGATATGATGTATTGTTCAGGAGAATGAATTGCATGTATAATTTCTATCGCTAGATCAATCATGATCACCTGAGGAGGCAATATGCAAAACGCGTCAGACCTGGAGATATCTATCTTCATTTGAAACGTAGATGTGGTATTAAATGAATGTAACTAAAGCTATGGGGATGTGATAATACATTTTATGACATATATGCTCCTGACACTAGTAATGTTGTTATTGCTTAGTGTAATCATTGCACATATGAATTTATATTATTTATTCAGTGTATAATAAACTTTATATTTTGATAAAAATGCATCCATGCAATGGCTATATACCTCCCTTTAAACCCCTGTTTTCTATTTTGTCGCAATAGGTTCAAGATATAGCTAATGTTTTAATGGGCTTGCAATAAAGTCATTGTTTGGAAAACCGTACCCAGTTTAGGAGGTTTTGTTGTGAACATGGCCGCTTTTCCCTGTGGGCATAGCACTGGCCCACCAATAACCAATTTATTTTCCTGACCTATTTTCCAGCACAGGTAATAAACCATTTGGGCACTCCTATTTAATTAAAACCAAGTTTTGCAGGGAGTGTGCAGTCTGAGTCATATAATCATTTTGTTATGCAATAAAACAGTGATTACAATCAGTAATCCAGTGGTAACACACACAAGCTCTTTTACATATAGATTATATACATACACAGTGTACAATATATATCTATATCTCCATCTATATGACACAAATGATAGCAGGTTGCCTTGATTAGTGTGAACATTTTTGCAATTGAACAGGTGAAAAAGTGCTGTGTATTTACATAAAAATAGGTTGAATGGGGGTCCTTGTACTGATCACACATGCCATGTGCACAAAAGCATCTCATATGGGATCCAACAAATTCAAATAAATGCTTGATGTCCTTATTTCCTGTTTATTTATGTAATGATGTCTAAATTAAGGAGATGCAGCCTGAAAAGAACCCATTCAAATTAGTGTTGGTCATGATCATGTTGCAGCTAACCACCACACTCCAGAGCTGGATTTACACCATAACATTACACTTACTTGACACACGTAGGCAGGTGTTTGCGTGTAGTTTTTTCATTAGGTTTGTTTACAGCTGCAGCCCAAATGCTTTATTTTTCTTTGCTGCATGCACACTGCAGCATGCTATACTGTGTTTAAATGCAGCATGTTCCTTTTTCATCGAGCACGCACCAATGCAGTGAGTTGGCGTGAATTTTGCCTATTGGAAACAATAGATTTCAACTTGTCATTGCATTGGGCCTGAGTTAAGCAACACAGTCTAATGCACATAGTGTGAAGGCTGAGATCACATTTCTGCCGTGCATTAACACATGTGCACTACTGAGCATTGCATTGATGCAGCCCATTGATTTTGAATAAACTGGCAACCCAGCCCAGATTACACCTAACCCAGAGAACAACACATGGCAATGCACTGTAGTGTTGCCACAAGCTGCTGTACAGACATGCTGGTGTAGTGTGCAGGGGTGCCCAAAAGAAGAAGAAGAAAAAGCATTTGTAAGAAACTTCGAGAATGACCATTGAATTAAATGTATGAGCCCAGACTCATCTGAGGAATACTTAGCCTGCCACTGGTGATGTTGCGAAAATGGTAGTTGTCTTCTCTGGCTTCTCTGTCACATTTGCGACTGGGCCCTGGCGCTCTGCCACTTGGGGGGGGGGCGGTCTGAAGGGGTGCCGGGCTGGGATTTTTTGTTTCTTCATTTTTTCTACAATTCTGTACTCACAGTGCTCCTGTGTCAGCTGTCACAACCTGAGTTGTATAGAAGATAGAGCACTCATGTGCTCTATATTCTGTATTGGAGGGCAGGCTCATAAAGAGAGCCCATCACCTCTGAATGCTATCACACACACAAAAAATAAAAAAAAATAAAGATGGAAATAAAAATTAAATTGATAAGTTAAACAAATAATAAATAAAATTATTAATAATAATCTGAATAGCCCAACCTGTAGGGGTCCCATCATTTCAACTGGTGGCCCTGCCTCCTGGGACTACACACATGCACTACCCCAGTAACTGCCAAGGCGCCAACATTTTTTTTATGGGGGGGTGGAGTGGGGGCCCTTCATGGTTTCTTGAACCGGGGCCTTGAGGTTCCTAGTTTTGCCTCTGTATGCATCCAGTGAAGTCAGAACTCCTGGTCTGAATACTTTTGCAGGGTCAGGGACTCCAAGCATTTAATGAGATGGTCAGCATGACAGTCAGGCAACTAGACTTTCACAAAAGGATACATTTCTTTCTCAGGTAAAAAAGCAGCAAGTCCTCCGGATCAGCATTTTTTTCCACTATCTAGACAGGAGACAATTATGAGATATGACATTCCTATAAATCATCAGGTTTAGGGTTCAATTCATTAGGATATTTTTACAGTGTGAGTTTTTTCACAAAAAATGTTATATTCATATATCTAAATGTTGCATTGGTATGCCAGAAGTGTGTAAAATGAACACACACACGTGCCCAAAAGTTTGCATACCCTTGGAGAATAGGTATTACATGTACCATTTTTTAAGAAAACATGAGTGAGCAGTGAGCAGGCAGAATAAATGTCTTTTATTTCTTCTGGGATTCATATTGAACTGTAGGTCATAACAGAATGGCCCCAATCATAAAACAAAACATGGCAACCGATTAAAAAAAAATGACCCCTGTTCAAAAGTCTGCATACCCTTAGTTCTTAATACTGTATTGCCCCCTTTAGCATCAATGACAGCGTGCAGTATTTTGTAATAGTTGTCTATGAGGCCCCAAATTCTTGCAGGTGGTATAGCTGCCCATTCGTCTTGGCAAAATGCCTCCAGGTCATGCAAAGTCTTTGGTTGTCTTGCATGAACCGCACGTTTCAGATCTACCAGAGTGGTTAATGATATTGAGGTCAGGAGACTGTGGTGGCCACATCAGAATCTTCACCTTTTTCTGCTGTTACAATAGGAAGGTCAACTTGGCCTTGTGGTTAGGGTCATTGTCGTGTGGAAAAATCCAAGGGCGTCCCATGCACAGCTTTCATGCAGAAGAATCCAAATTGTCTGCCAGTATTTTCTGATAACATGCTTCATTCATCTAGTCATCAATTTTCACAAGATTCCCCCGTGCCTTTAGAGCTCACCTGCTGAGGCATGTCAAGCAGGGACGTGCGGGCAGGTGAGGCAGAGCCTCACCTAGTATTATGAAGAAAAAAGGTGTCAGCTTCAAGTCTGAAGCTGACAGCTTCTTCTCCATTCAGATCGGCTTGCTACAGGTTACACAGCAGGGAAAGCCTCCCCGCTGTGTAACCTGTCATGGACAGAGCGCTGCCTGTTAATTACAGGTGGCACTGCATCTGGCTTTTGACAGCTAGTTAGGTTACACAGCAGCGGTCTTCCCCACTGCTTTGTGCAACCTAACTTGGTGAGGCAAGAGCTGTCACAGCCTCTACTCTATGTAAGAGGTGTGAGCTCTGTGGATGGTTGGAATGGCAAAGCGCCATTGGTCCAAGCTGTCCAATAAAAAAAAATTAAAAACAACAGTGAGGACATCGATCTCGATGCCTCACCAGTGACAAGAAAATGAGGGACATGGAGGCTCCTCCCCACATAGATTGGTTACCGAGCTGGGGGTGGGGCTTTGGCGGGTGGAGCTTCGTCAGGATGGGGCAGAGCTTCGTCAGGATATGGGCGGGACTTCACCAGGACATGGGCGGGGCCACAGGACATGTAAAAAGCCACAGATGTGGGAAATTAACCTTTAATTGTCATTTTAACCTGTGTGTGTCACCTTGTGTATCTGTAACAAGGCCAAACATTGCAGGGTATGTAAACTTTGATCAGGGCCATTTGGGTGATTTCTGTTATCATTATGATTTAAAAAAGGAGCCAAACAACTAAGATAACAAATGGCTTCATATGATCACTGTCTAAATGGCTTCATATGATCACTAAATATGCTTGGCATGATCAGTCATATTTTCAATATCAATGCTAAAAGTTTCACGATTTCTGCCAGGGAATGCAAACTTTTTAACACAACTATAATAAATATTCTAACTATCATAAACACGCGCACACACACACACACACACACACACCCTAATTCAGTTTAACACCACCATTAAGGGAAATGCTGCAGAATTGTTAATTCTTCAATAGCACTTCTTTAAGGGTTCGTTCACACCAGATGCAGTGCGCTCCAACCCGATGCTGGCCAGAATGCACTGCATCGCATTGCGCACAGCTCACTTTTTTGTGGGGCAGGAAGGGTGGCAGGCCATTGAAGTGAATGGCACCGTAGCCATGCCCTCTGGCCGCAATTCGATCGGCCGCACAGGATCGCAAGGCACATTGTGCCTGAGGTCCGGTCCTGTGCGATCAAAATAGTGCTTGCAGCATTTTGATCGCACCACACCGGACCGCAGGCACAATGTGCCCTACCGATCCCGTGTGGCCGATCGCATTGCGGCCGAAGGGCATGGCTAGGTGCCATTCACTTCAATGGCCTGCCACGCCCCTTCCTGCCCCACAAAAAAGTGAGCCGGCCGTAATGCGATGCAGTGCGTTCTAGCCAGAATCGGGCCGGAACGCACAGCATCTGGTGTGAACGACCCCTAAGATACAATGGTAAGATGCAATGGGATAAAAAGCATCCATCAGACCTTCAACCTGGTTATATATAAAAGGTAGTCATAAACAGCCCGATTAAATTATATGTAAAAGCAAAATCTTTTCTCCTTTTTAACTTTATATGGGAGTGTGGAAGATTAGACCCTCTGCCAAGTTTTCATTGTTGTCTCTGCTGGGAGAGATTTAATCTTCTCATTTGTCCTCATGACCACTGTCACCAAGATAGAAAGTAAGTAAAACTCCTAATTTTTAGATCAGTCTTGAGAGCAAAGGATCAGGGTAAATCTTCCAATGGGAACAAAATGTGACGGTGACTACAAATGAGGCTGGGCTTTTTGAGAACTAAGCCCACTCAAAACCAACCATCACACCTTCCGTCCGACCCCATCTGCA
>NW_017308031.1:148886-158602 GCF_000935625.1 Nanorana parkeri
GGTTACATGTGTCTCCCCTTGGGGGGAGGGAAGGGGTGGCGGTCACAGTTTTGAGTTGGGCTTAGGCAAACTCAGACGGACGGAGTTTGCACCAAGTGCAGCATCGTCACTCAGTTGGCGAAAACTGTCTAAGGTAGGGATTCTATATACAATTGAGGGATTGGGGTTTGTAATTACATATATAAAGATACTTTATAGCCCATGGGTCTCTTTTACAAATATAGAAAAAGAAATGGGATCTCGATAATTTGAGGCTATTTCTTTTTCTATAAGCTAGGAATTCCCCTCACTTCCTGTTGCATCTCCAAGACAGGAAGTAAAAGGGAATCTCCTCAGCAAGACACAGAGAAATAAATACATCTATCAAACCCAATAGGGGCTTTAACCCTTCTGAACTTGATCCCAAACTAGAATATGTTTAAATATACATACAGAAAAAAACAACAACCAGCAATCTCTATTTAGGGACCATGTTGCCATGTATATTTAATGTGCTGCTTTTCATAGCTTCTCATTCAACTGACTTAAATGGGACACATCAACCATTATTTTTCCCCACAATGCAATACATTACATTCTGCACTACAAAGCGAAGGGTACTATGAGCATTATTGACAAGCTAGCAACTGTGGCTGATTGTATAAGGTTTCATAGCTCAATCAAGCTACTAAAATCACTCCTGGTGAATAGTCAAAAGTAGCAATTATTGGCTAGGAAAACTGCACATGTAGCTTCTAGTAGTATTCAGTACAATGCTCCAATCATGCACAATTGATCACCATTACATTTTAGCTACATTGTAGCTTACTCCATAGAGAGCAATGTACAGTGATATATATTTGGACATAATCATCAGAATTACAGAAAGACTGCAAGGAAACGCCATGCATCAAAGTATTTTAGTTCTTTGCATAATAAGAATGCCTTCAAAAAAATGGAGCAAAAGGGTTTCTGGACCAAAATAAACTGGATTATCATTTTTTCATAATGTAAGTAAAGAAATAAAACGGATTGGTTAGTTGCTACAGACGGCTACCTCTCTTTTACTCCAACTTTCTTAGATTTGGTTCTACTATGATATAATCTGATATTCATACAAAAAAAATATTATTTCCATTTGCTCTCCAAGATTCTTAGCATAAAATCACAAGGAAATACAAATATATATCGAATGAAATAAAACTTATTTTCTGATGTAAAAGGTGCTTCAAGTACAGAATTGTCTATTGCTAATAAAATGTTTACTACAATTTTAGCATACCTTTTTTCCATTCACATAGAAAATCAGCTCATCCGAAGCTTGTGGTCGAGCCATTGGTGTTCTATCCAGCTCTGCAAAGATTAATCATACAATTAGTTCCAAACCTGTGTAAACTAACTTATGCTAATCCAAAGAAATTAGAGGCAGTAAAAGTATTGGGTAAGTCTGTAAACTCACCAAACTGGTTATCAAGTTTCCAGAGCTGTCATGCCTGACAAATCTATATTCACGTCTATATTCTGCTGTAATTTGACATGGGTAACCAAATGTGGTAGAAAAGTCTGCTAAACATCAGGGCAGAACCTTGCTGGTAGAAGTAATTAATAGTCTAAACTTTTCACAGCCAACAGGTGATGCATTAAGCTATTTGCCAAGTACCCCTGTGTTAAAGGAAACCCGTCCCGAGTAAAATGTTGAAGCTTTGCTAAACCTCTGATAGGTGCCTGGCTGTTATTTTGATCCACTTCCTTCAATACTTTAGGTCCCTGACTGGGTGCAAGAATGTAGAGAATGACTTCTGACATTCCTGATTTTCATACTTGTTCCAGGTCAGTAATTCAGAAAGATCTGGAGCCAAAGGGTTAACATAGCAGCCAGGAAACTAGCATTTTAAAAAAGGTCAGGAATGGTACCATACATACTTCATGACAGGAGGTATGGAAACCTTGAAGCACTGTAGAGTCTTTGCTAGGCAAGAGATTTTCCCGTTCATGCAGCCTGTTGCAGACGTAGTAACCAAAGAACCCATGAGTGAACAGTTTTTGGGACCTTAATCAAATTTCTGTTCACTGTAGAATTGCGGATGGATAAATAGATAAAAGAAAATGGGAAGCCATGACACAAATTTAAAGGAAGTACTGCCCAACATAAATTGCTCATTACTAGGGATGCACCGATACTTGGCATTTTCATGAGAACTACCAGGGTTGCAGTGGTTGCAGCTGGGACCTGGCTCTGGCACTCCACCACTGTCCTGATATCATTAGTCTTTATTGTTTTAGAAAAACTGTCACATGACAATAAACAAAAATGTATCAGTACTTGTACTTGCAAAACTGGTATTGGTGCATCCCTTTATTTATATTTATAAAAACAAAATCATACATTAAAACAGAGATGTACAAATCCCAGGAGCTCCTTACTAATGACAGCTGCCTCCTAACTTTTAAATTTTTCTCTAGTCTAGTCTTGGAGCTCGAAAAGTATCTGTACATGTACTGAGTACTATACTTGGTATCGGTGCATCCCTACTCATTACCAACCATAAGCATAGTAAGGGCATCCTGAAGGATGCCTAAAAGTAAGCAGTGATCAAATCAACATGGTAGCAGGTGTGGATCCCATTACCTACCCTTGCCACATCTAGTATAGCATCAGTGGTGGAACCACCGCCGGTGCAACCGGTGTGGGGGCCCGGGGCCTGAGGCTTTGCGGGGGCCCAGTGGGGTCAGGTCCTGGGCACCCCCACACCCAGGCCCGGCGCTACCGCAAGGGCGCTGATAGGGTGAGGGCGGCGGTTGCGGTCCTTGCGGCAAGCTGGGCCGCACAGAGAGAACTGTCAGGTGGTAGAAGAGGAGGGGTCGAGGCGGGACCAGAGGCGGGGCAGGGGGGGGGAGGACATGGAAGCGGTGCCATTGAATTAAATGCACCACCACGCCCCCTCCCACCCCAGAACGCAGGGACAAGTTTCGTGAGGGATCGCGTTGCGTTCCAGCAGCTACCGCTCTGGAACGCAACGCTTTCGGTGTGAACAAGGCCTTAGCATTCTTCTGTTTTTACTGCTAAGTCCACTGTTTTCCTGAGTCCAGCGCATCGCTTATTGTCACAGGAGGCTGAGCGAGCAGTGCGGGAAGAGAGCTCAGCCTCCTGTGACAACGCTGTCTCCACCTCCACCCCCACACCGCTCTCCTAGAGGGGATGTGTGGGAGAGTGGGAACTGTATTTGTAGTCCTTTACAGTTGATGTACTCAGTCTAGAAAAAATAGGGGGGGGGGGTTAGGGGTTGTGTACTGCTCTTTTTCATGTAATTAGACAAGTGGATTATAATGGGGAATATTACACTGTAATGTTCCCTATTATAATCTATTTCTCTGTTGTGTACTGCTATTTAATGTTATCAGACAAGTGGATTATAATGGGGAATATTACACTGTAATGTTCCCTATTATAATCTATTTCTCTGTTGTGTACTGCTATTTCATGTAATTAGACAAATACATTATAATGGGTAATATTACACTGCAATTTTCCCTATTATAATCTATTTATCTGATTAAATGATTACAGACAGGCCTCTGTTCTATCAAAGTTTGAGAATATGTTAGAATGTGTGACCAGTGACGTGGTCACACATTTTCACGTAATCTCGCATAGTTTTTCGGCGGTGGAATAGGTGAAGCATTCCAACGCTTTCTCTGCTGCTCTAGGGCATCACAAATCGCATGTGCAGGAGAAAACCGATCTGCCCTGAAACAGATGATCGGTCCTGAAATGTCACTTCTAAGGGCCCAAGATAAATTCTTGCACCAGGGCCCTTTGGTTATTAGGTCCGCCACTGTATAGCATGCACCATCACTTGAACGTGTGACTGAGGGGAGTGAGTATCATGCCCCCTATACCCCAAATCAATGTAATTTTCTTCACTTCTGGCAGCTGAACAGGCAGGGCAAGTATGGACCGCTGTTATGTGAACCTGCTGCATTGGCAAAACACAGGTTTCCCTAAAGGCCTATTTACACTTTACCATTCTTTTGCGTTGTGTTAACATGCATTGTGTTAAGGCAGCCCATTTAAAAGAATGGGCTACCAATGCAACATAATGGACAAAAAAAACAAAACAAAAACCATGCAGCATTTTTTCAACACAGCACACAGTAGTGCATTGCTGCACCATATATGCATTAGAGGTGCTTTGGCTTGCCATTCACAATAAACGAAACACCAATACACTAATGCATGTAACATACATCAACATAATTCACCGGAGCAGATAGTAAATGGGTCCTTGAAGGTAATGTAAACCTCAATCTTAAACATTTTAATGACAAAAAAAATTTTAAACATAAAGAAAAATGATCACACCAGCAGTACCTATAAGTACCATAAAAGTGACCAAAACATTTGCAATGAAAACTCAGAAAACTATCGCATCAAAAACTAATGAGTTTTACCTTCAAGATAGCTGACCTTGGAAACAGGTTAGGCAGGAGTTATGTGCACAGTTCAGTGAAAGTATAAAATGCTAATAGCAAAGCAAGGTAGAAGGACACCCAAGCAAATGGAAAAACAAAAACAAAACACAACCCCACACAGCACAGCTGCAAAGCATAAATGTGTAGAAGAGGGCACTAGAATGAATACACCTAAGGCCCCCTTCACAACATGCATTCATTTAATGCATGTGTATTACACATTGTTTAATAATGCAACATGTTATAATGTGCTGTGTTAAAGCAGTCCATTTTAAACAGACCGGCAATGCACCTTAAAGTATATGCATAGCCAATTATTTTTTTTTGGGGGGGGGGATAGAGTGGGGAAGAATTAGAAAATGTATAATGCTGTCTGTGATGGGAAATCCAACATTTTATAATTGGCACCAGAACAGGAGGTGGGGTATATTTTTCAATGGTGGCAGTAATTTTAGTGACAGCCGTTTAAGAATGGAACTCCGCTAATTTTGTTGAGATTTCCTCTGACTTCCTGTTGCATCTCTGGGACAGGATGTGAATAGAAATCTCTACTATGGGACATGGAGGGCAAACAAAAAAAAAGACTGGTAGGAGTTTACCATTCCCTAATCTATCCAAAACAAAACATTACATATACTTTGTCACAGCAAAAAAAAAAAGACCTGTACCTTTTTTTGCAACACTGTACCATGGCACACAGCGTTGTGGTGTCCCAGACCCTGCACTCCAAAGGTTAAATGATCATTTTTGCCTAGGGGTAGAGAAATAAAGTGTAATACTTACCATATGCCAGGTTGTGGACGGGCTGTCCCAACATACAATGTAGGACTATTGGTCCTGCATTGTACCTGATGACGTTAGGGTGTGACCACCAGCCAGGAGCACCTTAGAGAATTTAGGGAATGGTTACACAGCATGAAGGAAGACTACCAGAAGGGGGAATCGGGCACTTTATTCCTACAACCCTAGGTAAAGGTGGCCACACATGTCGATATGATCATGCAATCAGTCATTCACTTTGACTGAAATGATCAACCTAAATAAAACTTGCAAACCAAAGATCCTCCATTGGATTTATTTAGTGATCTGTCAGCTGCAGCACAACTTTGTCAGTTGCTTCTGATCAATTGAATAAATATCTGTTTGTGTTGAAAGATCCGACTGTTCCAATTCCGATTGATTTAAATTATTAGTCTTAGTAAATCATTTTACAATTATAACTGTTAGCTTGTATTTTCTATCAATACTTTTAAATCGACCACAAAGTGCAGAATACCACGTGTGTTACATTGTTTGATATTTAAAGGAATGAAGCACTTGTTTGTGATCACTTGTTCCTGAATTGATTACAAATTGCTACATTTATGGTCATCTTTAGAATGAAGGGTTAGACAAAAGCAAATATGGAAATTTTTTTTATTTTTGTTTTTTTGTAAACGATTACAAACAGTCTACAGCATGCTATTAATATACTGAAAGGCTAAGTCCACGTTTTCAAATAAAATAATAAATGCACACTTTGTTAAAGGAAAATTGTGCATTTATTTTATTTTTTTGCATTGGAGCCAGTAAAGCATTTAAAATGCTATCAGTGGTGGCATCATCACCATGTTTCATGTTACACCCTGAATATGGGTGTAACATGAAACATAATAGAAGAGGTAAACTTACACTTTTAAAATGCATCTAATGCCAAACCTTTTTTTTGGATAGAGCAGGGAATGGTTAATTAGCCAACCGTTTTTTTCCTGTCTGTCCCATTTGTGGAGGTTTGCATTAACTGCAGGTTTGCATCTACTAGATTGTAAGCTCTCACAAACAGGACCCTCCTAATCCTATTGTGCTCAAATTGTATTGTAACTGTACTGTCTCCCCCATTTTATAATGCGCTGCACAAACCTTTGACGCTATATAAGTCTTGTATTATAATAATAATTTCTTGATGTGGAAAAAAGCACAGGAAGTAACAGAAACTATGTCCAACGTGAGTGGCAATCTGCACTTAGTTGTTTCAAGAACAGATGTCCCCATTGAAGATTTCTCATGTGTTCCTATTCCAGTGACAGCTGAAAACTTTTGGATTTCCCATCACTTTCTGTTCCGGTGACAGCGATCATAAAAAGCACAAATAGAGAGGGTGATTCACCATAGCAGAGAAACTATATGCCTGAGAAAGGTTGTAACTAGAGGTACACAGAAATGACATTTTAAGACTGCAAATGTCAGGTCAAAACCGAAGTTGTTTTTTTTTAACCTTTTAAAAAATTTTATTTTTATTTCTTTTTTTCTAAACTTTTTAAATGTTATTAAATATTTTTAACTTTACTGTTGGGGGCTTCGGTGAAATATCAGGGGTTAAAACAGACACCTGATATTTCCCGTTTACAATAGAAAAAGATTGAGGACACAGAGTCCTCAATGTTTTTCTGCAGACCCAGCACAGGATAAACAGGAATCATCTCTACTCTACTTCCTGTTCATTCATAAATTGTGGACATAGTATGAGTTACTATGTAGGCAATCATGAATGAATGGGAAGTGAAGCTGCATAGTAACTCATACTATGTCCAGTTAATGACAAACATTCAGCGATCACCGAATGTTTGTATACGGCTCTCTGCATCCTGGATCATCTCTCACAAGAGGCTGAGCCGGCGGTGAGGGGAGTAGAGCTCAGTCTCATTTGACAGCTGACTCCTCCCCCTCACCGCCGGCTCAGTCTCCAGTGACAGCTGTCTCCACCCACACACCTCTTTCCTGTTCTGTTGAAGGAGACCGAGGGAGCAGTGCAGGAGGAGAGCTCGGCCTCCTGCGACACACTCACAGTAGTCTCCTCCCCACCCTGCTCGGCCTTCTCTGACAGTTTCTATCCTCCCTGCTGGATGCTGCACTGTGTCAGAAGGGACATAGAGCAGGGCACAGCGGAGAGGAGAGAAAATAGGCATGCACCATAATTTCGGCCGAAAGATTGCACTTTCGATATGTTTTGGTGGCCGGAATTTCAGTGCATCTCTAGTTTTTACAGTTCCACACTATGCAAAACCTAAATTTTTGGCTTTAGATACACTTTAAGACCATTAAAGACTCATTACTCAAAACAAACTCTCCAGACTAGGTTGAAAAGATAAAATACTACGAGTAATAATATGGACCCCACTAGCTGTTCTGTTGAACTGGAGTTTTGCAGACATCCGTCTGCACTTCAGTGAACCGGTTGTGTTGGATAGATCTAGACCCTCTTGAAAAAGCTCAGTTATCATAGGTTTGTGAGTATGTGTCAGTCTGGGGTTGTTGGTTATGTTTGGACTAGGTTTTACTGGGAAGTGGATATGCCAGTTGTACGCGGTTGGGGATTTTACTCATACAGAGACGAGAGACACCAGTGGGACTTCATTTGTAAAGAATCAAAAATGCAATAATCTGGGACTGCTGGATTCTAAAGACAAAAGGAACACCAGTGGGATTTGCTGGGACTTTCTCTACAGAGATCAAAGAGATTGTCTGACTATGTCTGAGATGTTGTGGTACTGAGATAATAGCAATGTGTTATTTCAACATGGGGCTCGAGGTGAAGGAGTGTAGAGAAAGAATCTTTAGTACGAGTCCATCCTGACACAGACATACAAAAGATACATGTATATATTATAGAGGATTCTTGCACTGTATAAACATGCACAATCATGTACTGGGCAGGCCCTTAAATTACATGGTGATGAAATAGCTCAAATAAATTGTCCTATGTATGGCCAGCCTTACTATAGAAATACTTTTACCGTAACAAAAACTGCAAAGCATATTTACTAAAAGTAAATAAAAATTTTCATATATGAATATATAAAATTCTGTACATTGCTCCAAATATTTTCATTACTGGCATTATGGTCCCACAATATGACAGAATTATGGCAAGCATACATACGTTACCTGCTAATTATTGCATTAAGATCAAGTTGTTTGTTAATCTTTGGCTTAGATTACAGTAGTATATGACTCACTTGGCACGGTTGAATATTTTATTTCTCTCACTGCACAGATCCTGCTGTTTCTACATGCAAGGGATATTATGCACAGGTAAATATGCATGTTACAGTAACCACCTTCTGTAGCTGATATAACTCACCCTGAATCTCTTCACAGAGACGTTTTAAGTGTAGGAATAGCAAAAACCTTCTTGTTAGTTTTGAATACAGACAGGAAGGGTTAGAACGCCCGCAGGTTTATTTATTGCTGTTTGTGTATCATTGGGGAAATTTCCATGAATTTCCCGTCCCAGAGATGCAACAGGAAGTTAGAAGAAATCTCCCAAAGTGGAAGGAATTGCCCTCTTGGACAGTTGTCCCTGGACCATGTGTCCCTAATGGAAGATTCCTCCTCACCGCTTGTTCTGGGGACAATGCTAAACCGTTTAATTTCCCCTCAATTTCTTTCTCTGCAACAATGGTCATCAGTACAAGTAAAGTGGTTTTTCTTCCCCATGGGGATACAGACAGTAATAACAATTTGACAGAAGGTCTAACCCTTCTCTACTTTATCCAAAACAAAAAGTATTTGTCTAGAGATACATTTTAAAGCCTAACAACCTGTTCCTGGAAAGCCTGACAACCTGTTCCTGGTGACCATGTAAAGATTACCGGCTTTGGCTTTGTGGCAACAGATGTGGTTGGATGGAAGAAACTTCTGTCCTGTGTTGGTACTCCATATTACATGACCTCTGGGGGGAAGAATGGACTGTCTATTTTTGTCTTCACTGAACACATTACTGTACATATGTAAAAATACAGAAGTTCCCAGCACTTCCTACTACGTAATGGTCCAAACACACCTGAGTTCGCGTTCAAGTTCGAACTTTAGAACATGTAAAAATTTCGAACTCGCAGCATTCTCAGGCCTAGATGGAGCCGAGTTCCTATGCTTCTTGGCTCCTTCTAGTGCCGGGAACAACGAGTGGATGGCTCGCTCAGAGTATGGCTGGGTAGAAGATTTATAACCCTAAATCTGAGAGGGTAACAATGCAGGAGCACAACTGGTAGACAGCTGTCACCCTATGACAGTGCATGAGGAAGTACCTTCATGGCAGGATGACCAGATATTATTTTAACAAAAGCTGCAGATTTAAAAATACTGAAATTACATTCAAAAGTTCAAGCTTTTATGAAATTGTAGGGATCGGGTTTAGATCTACTTTTACTGTAAACTGTTCATCATTGATTAAAATACACTACTACAGTATATGTTTAAGGAAATGCTTTTCTAAATATTAAATA
>NW_017308031.1:158620-168216 GCF_000935625.1 Nanorana parkeri
TATATATATATATAGAATTTTCTACAACCAAACATTCAGAAAAGCATTACGTACCTGAAAGATACTAAGCACTTTACACAAGATTAAAAGGAATGTCAACAAGTTTGGACTTGTTGACACCTTTTCACTCACCGCGGATGTAGGATCACTATATACGATCATAAACCACATTGAGGCCTTGTCAGCAGCAAAGCAGTTGCTTTAAGGGGATGACAATATAGTGCATCCACAAAAAGAGTTTATCTTGGAAGCTTTACAATTTGGTTTATCCAGAAACTATTTTTGGTACAATAATACATTTTTTAGGCAGAAGACAGGTGTTGCAATGGGTGCAAAGTTTGCACCCAGCATAGCCAATGCGTTTATGTACAAATGGGAAATGGATAGACATGTACACCAGCAAAAAATGTGTTTAGTTTCGTGTTGATTCGGATTTTGCGTTATTTCGTTTTTCTAGATTCGGGTCGGAAAGCCAATTCTTTTAAGGAAATTCGTTAACAGTATTCCGTACAAGTATTCATTTAATTTAGTTGCAGCAAAGTGACATTTAAAAAAAATTCTCTTTTTTTTTTAATGTCACTTTGCTGCAATGAAAATTCGTTCACAAACGAAAATCTGTACAGACTACCGCTAACGAATTTCGTCCAAAATTTCGTTGTTGGAAATCCAGATTAGTTTTCATAGGTCATTTCCGTTATTCGAAAATTCGGATACATCCATATCTCCGAAAATTTGTTCGAAAAACTAATTTTTACAAAACGAATCGCACATGTCTGGAAATGGAAACTATATTCAGAAATAAACCCAAACAGTTTATAAAAGGTTCATAGATGACACATTCATGATTTGGGAAGGTAGTAAAACAGAGTTGGATGTATTCCTAGGCCATCTGAATGACAGTCAGAAGAACATTTGCCTATCATATCAAATAAACCAATCTGAAATATATTTTCTAGATGTGAATGTTCAGGTGGAGAAAGGTCAGGTATATACACAAATGTTCTTTAAGGACACTGATAAAAATTCCGACATCCTGACAACAAGTTATCACCACCCTGCCCGGATTAGCAACATACCCAAGGGCCAGGGCCAGGTTCTCAGATTAACAAGAAAAGAAAAAGATATCAGACAACAAGTAGGCATGTTGAAAAGCAGGTTTTTACAGAAGAACTATAGTAAAAAGTTTCTGGATAACCCAATTGAAAAGATGAACACTGTGCCTAGACAGGAGATTTTAACAAACCGGTCAGGAAAGTGAAGGATGATCCCAAAAGTGTTGTGGTCCTCTACTTCAAAGCACCAAATAAAAAAAGTTGAAAATAGCATTAAGAAATATTGGGACGTCCTGCATCTAGATGGACAATTAAAAGAGATACTGCCTGCGAGACCGAAGTTTGTGTATAGAAGAGCAAGCACTTTAAAAGAAAAGATACCTAAAAATATTATAGACCCTCCAGAGAGGAAAAGAGGTTTTATCTTTCTTGACACTATTGGATTCTTTACATGCAGGCGTTGTTATGCTTGTCAGCGTGTTCCAAAAAATAAGGGATGTAAAGAATTTCATATAACCAGCACGGGTCAAAATATTAAGATTTGGAATTTTATTTCATGTGACACCGACTTCGTGATCTACACACTACAATATGTAAGACGAACAGCAAGAAAATTGGGAGTCAGAATTAGAGAACATGCGTACAATAGAAAGAGGGGTTCAAAGATCAGTTTCCAAACATCTCCGAGATCAACATAATAGTGATTCCAGAGGGTTAAAATTCTGGGGTGTTGGATGTGTAAGGTATCACTGGAGAGGAAGGAATCTAAAAAAGGAACTGGCTAAAAAAGAAATAAAATGGATTCATAAAATGGATATGATGATTCCTCGAGGTCTTAATGCAGACTTTGATATTTTATTAGTGATCTATGATTAGTTTAATATTTATATAATATATTTATTTGTTACAGTTATTTACTGTGGAGATTTTATGATGATTTATGTATACTTATTTTAATAAAAAATACAATTGTTGTATCATGGTAGTGAGAATTTATGAATGAATTTGGAACATTGGTTACGTTATATCTATGGAAGTAAGATTTTACTAAGTCTCACTGTACATCAGGAGCTCTTGTTAAGGGAGAACTATGGGGTCAGTGTTTTTCCCCATAGTTCTCCTTAGGGTAACGGGAGGACACAAACTAGCGTCCTCCCGTTACCCTAAGCTCAGTATACCGCAAGCTACAGCTCGCGGTATACTGAGACGCCGCAGCCGGAGCGGATCCCGGCGTAGATGACGGGATCCGCCCAGCTGCGTGAGTGACAGCTGGCTCTGCCTATCTAGAGGCAGAGCCAGCTGTACCCGCCCCCTCCCCCGTCCGTTCCGCCAGTCAGCGCTGGCAGATCGGAGCGGGGAGAGGGGAATCCAGCCCCTCCCCCTGTCACGGCAGAGAGCCGTGACAGGATCGAGAGGCGAGCGAACCCGGTATGTGTTCGCTCACCTCCCGATCTACTGAGCCGACCTGTGACAGTCTCATTGTCACAGGTCGGCTAGAACTATGAGGTGAGTGAAAAGCACTCACCTCATAGTTCTCCTTTAACTCTATGTCCATTTATTATGGATACATTGGTATATCATTTTAGGCAATTTACGCTGTGGATTAGCATTGCACGTTGTTTTATCATAATGAGATGATGGCAAATGAGGTTCTTGTTTTTATATGTTCATTTTATATGCTCCTTTTAAACATGTAGATAGGTAGTTATCTTCAGTGATGTTGCCCAGCAGTGGGTTACAGGTACCTTTAAGAGAAATAAGCTTCCTGGTCTCCTTGGAATTTGGAGATATGATGCACCGCCTAGCCAGCAACACTGAGCCGTGGACAAAGTCGTTTGAGACAAAACGTACATCGGGCAGAGTTTGCGGACACAACGTGGAACTGAGGAGTCTGTGGACGCAATGTCTGTGTGAGAGTCATAGGAGCACTTGCACTTTGCCATTGATTGATCTTATTGAATGTGAATAGTTCTACAAACAAAAGGGATGTTTTATGGTCATCAAATGGTCGGTGCATCTATATTCTGTTTTAATGTCACTGCCCAGGGCAGCAGTGTAGGGACTATAGTGTACAGTGTACATTGATTCAAATCGAGGGCAGTGGATAAATTAAATTAACCGCAGGATTCATTAACTTAAATTAAGGGCTTCAATAAAATATCTGCAGTATGAGAGCTTAGCTAAATATAATAAAAAATAAAATAAAAAAAAACCTAAAACAGGAAATAAAATAAAGGGGAAAATGTCTTCCATGAATGGGCGTGCAACTAGGTGCACGTCGTGCGCAATGCATGCGTTCCTTGAACAGCCGTTTGAGGGGGAATACACTTGCTCTCGATGTGAGCAAGTTGTTTGTTTGGAAGCCCAAATTCTGGATCTAAGCAACAAACTAGCAACACTGAGGTGCATAACCAACATGGAACAGAGTCTGGACCTAACGCACCAGGCTGTGGTGGAGGGAGGCTTAGATGAGGCGGGGGGTGCGGAGGAGCAGGATCCCGAGGTGGGAAGCAACATGTATTTATGCAATAGACACTCCCACAGTTTTGCAGACCATTAAAAAAATTTATATTCCAAAAATCACTGGTTAAACCCCGAACTGTTTGTTTTTTCAACATTACTTTTCCTTTAGGGCTCATTCCTGTAGGGGCGTGCACGCCTGCAAAATGACCCGATCCCGGAAGGGACAGGTGCTGTGTGTAATTGTGTGCAGCAGCTTGTTCTTCATGGCTGCACGCAATTACACGCGGTCACATGCACTCCCGAACCTGCACATCCACGTGAGTCCGGGTGTCTGCACTTGGACGCACACAGGGTCTCGACACCCCCTTAATGTTTTTTTCAACTCTTGGGCTGCTAAGTTTTGTTTTTGTTTTTTTTTACATAGTTTTGTTTGATATAAATAAACCCAAGGAGACAATGACATTATATAATGTAAGCACAGGTATAGCCGCTAGATATATTGCAGTAACAGGTATATTCAGGCCCCACCACCTAATGACAACAGTATCAGATACACACTCTGCAACCCTAATAATTATATCCAAAGATAGAATATAATAACCTTACTGCCAACTAAAACTGCAGATAAAATAAGAGAAAAGAAACATTAAGGAAAGTCAAATACTGCATACTTTATTCTGTACAGATTGTAACAAGAGCACCCAGCTAGATAAAATGGAGGGTAGCACGTTCTATGCCTAGGACCCCATAACTTTCACAGCGCACCTCCTGTATTTTCCACCCAGTATAAGGTCTCATTTTAAACCCCCTAAGGGACTGCTCACACCAATATTATTATAACATATTATATATTACTCTCCAAACGATCAGCCGCACAAAGACCAGTGTAAGTAAAGTCCGAAATGTATTGAATGAAGTAAATCCAAAATCCAATGAATTCCAAAGTATGATATGCTACAGGTACACCACCATAAGTCTCTCCCACACCAACGCCGCTCACACGTTTCATCACCTGAGCTTAATCATAGAGGTGAAATATAATTTAGTCTATAAAACATTCCGCTTGCTGCAGCTTTGCTTTTGCGTTCACTAAAATGCGTTACATACAGTTAAAATTTAAAGCATGTAAGAAATGCACTTAAAGTGCATGTAAACACACCACAGCTAAACTGCAAAGATATAAAAGGGCCCTAATGCCATGCATGCTTATTGATATTAAAACCTGGGTGATGAAAAATTCTTAAAGCCAAACGTTTGGCAAATCAGTGCTGCCATCTTGTGTTCCAAAGGAAATCTTCAGAAACTAACTTGGTCAATGCAAAATGACAGTACTGATAATTGATGAAGATCATGTTTTTTGTTCTGAAATATGTCATAGAAATAGAACATACACACATTGGAAGAGCTACAACCGATATAACATTCAGCAACTGCAGGCCTTGCTAGAGTGGTTTATTGGTAGATGAGGTCACATTTAAATCAATTGTCAACATTTTAAAACAGTTCAACTATTGTTCAAAAGACTGCAGACTGCTCCTCTCTACAAGAAAATGACTTTATATTTCATTTTGGATAGCGGAAACATACAACTGATACATTGTCCCTCAGTTATCTGCCAAGGTGTCAACAGCATGGAATACTGTGGTCTGATTCACACCTAGGCGGCACCGTTTTTGCACGTTTCTACGCTCGTTGTACACATTTTTAAAATCCAGTGTACCCATCGCACTCCTGACCGAATAATAACCTTAGAGTCCGGTGGGTGCCAAAGTGATTGCAGACGCTATATGATGTGATAGCAATCGAGTCAATAAACCGTTTTTAACTTGAAATTCTATTGGAGTGCGAGTGACTTTATACATACACTTATCATGCACATTTTTAATGCGCATTTTAACGCGCGTACATTAAGACGTACGTTTTCATTGGCAGCTCATAAAACATTGTGGGCAATGGAAGAACACGCATTTAAACGTACAAAAACGCTCACAAAAATGGGCAACATGTTTTTGCCACGCGTTTTTGGCCATTTCCAATTGGTCTATGGGGCAAAAAAGTGCTTTTATCTGCACAGAGAAGCTCATGTACCTTTTTAGGCGTTTGCCGTTTTCCTGATGGCGTTTTTCTGCGCAGGTGTGAACCAGGCCCATTGAAAATCAAGGGATTTCTTATGTTGGGCATTTAAAAGCGCATGTTTAATTGCTCAAAGTCTCCTAGGTGTGAATCAGGCCTAAATGTGGATGTTTTTAATCTTAGCACTGGTAAACATTCGTCCCACTACTTCTTCTTCACACTCCAAACATTTAAAGTGGACAGGTGCTGAAGATCCATATAAGATTTCATGATAAACACAGTGGATGATGATGAACTTGTACAGGTATGGGTGAAATTATACTTTAGCATCCTAAAAACTTTAATGGCAGTCTCTCCAATCTTACATTTCTGTCACTGTTATACACAAAGACTTGTTGTTGCTTAGTTTACTTTTTAAACATGTAATTCAAGTACTTTTTCTATATACTTATATGGGGGTCTAAGTTTTATGCATGAATAACTGCACTTTATTCTACTCCCACAGCCAATGTGAAATATGCAGGTTTTGAGCCATGACCCTTCCCCATCGACCTTGTGACCAGATAGAGATGCCCACTATCCCAATTACTGTTCACCTTGGCTATTGAGCTGTATCACCTAATCAGGATCAATCCAGATGTGACAGGAGTGCATGTAGCTGGTCACCACAACACATTGAGCCTGTTTGCTAATGACATCATCCATTTTCTCATTAACCCGAAGGTTTCCTTGCCCAATCTGGCCTCTATTCTTATATGGTTTGGTAAGCTTTTAGGACTTTACATTATTTATGAGAAATCAAAGGCTCGTAACATCTGTCTGCCAGATGCCTTGTTTTGAACCCTTCAGCATTATTTTTTAATATCCATGAGCACCTCCATGCTTACATCAGGTGTTTATCTCACTGGCTCTATGTGATAATCTATCTTTTCACAAGCTGAGGGCATTCCTAACAGCAAGGAGTTCCTACCCCTTTTTTGGTTAGGTCGACAAGCTGCGGTTAAAATTACCTAATTACCCATAATTGTATATTTTGTTTGCATAATCCCAATACTCTCTTATGCAGTACAGATTTTGCAGCTTCAGCTGATATAATTCAGAGGAGTCAAAGTCAGAGGAGGCCTGGGTTTCCCAAAAACCATGAAATATTATCAAGGGGGCATGGCCGGGATGTGAGACTGAGCAGACGTGTCTCACTGCAGCTGGAGACACATGTGGGGGAGTTGGAAGACACTTCAGGGGGGCACACACAAGATATCCGCAACCTCCATTTCCCGCTTTTTTCATTTTTCGTTTGTTCCCTCATGGATAGTTCGGACTGACTCTTAGTCATAGCCCGTGCATTGAGTACTGTGTTTTACTCTTAATACCTTACTAAGTTCTGGCATATAAAGCTGCTCTACTAGTTATGGTTGTTAAGTGGAATAGCAGGGTGTTTTTTGGGATGTATGGTTCTGTTTGTTTTACTCTGACTGATTTTCCTCCCCAGGTCTGGGCACACATGCGTATATCAATCTGCTCCTCAGGACGCTCTAGTTTCACTGTTTTTCACGTGTTCTGATGGCCAGTGATATACAGATTGTCTCGTGGAATGTACGGGGCCTGAACTCCAAATTTAAAAGGGCTTTGGTACTTAGATTTCATAGCTCATATAATCCCCAGGTTGTCTTTCTACAGGAGACCCACCTACTGGGCAATAAAATCTTGGCCCTGCAGAGAAGATGGATAGGGAGAGCTTTTCACGCTACTTATTCCTCCTATGCAAGAGGTGTTACTATTTTATTTCACAAGAACTTCCCGTGTATATTTCAACATGTGATCACTGATCCGGAAGGTAGATACGTGGTGGTGCTGGTGGAGTTTCAGGCACAGACTATAGCATTTAGCCCTTTCCAGGGCTCGATTTTATATACGATTTTAGAAAAGGTGGCTACCTATTTCCCGGGTACTGGTGGCGGGGGATTTCAACAATATTCTTGACTACTCTTTGGATACGTCCAATCCCCACAGACCTATCCATACTGGGTTGAAGGACTGGGCGGAGATGGCGGGTCTGACTGAGATTTGGCGCTGGAAACATCCTGATACTAAATCATATTCTTATTTGTCTCATGTTTCCGGCTCCTCTTCCCGGCTAGATCTGGCATTTGCTAACGATACGTTATTAAGCCAGGTTCTGGAATCTACGTATCTGCCCGGGGGGCTGTCGGACCATCTACCGCTTTCGGTTAAACTATATGTGACTAAAGGGCAGTCGCCACACTCATGGCGATTGGCACAGGCTTCGCTTACTGATGAAACGGTTGAGATGGCACTGCGGCCACACTTGTCTACCTTCTGGTCAATTAATAAGGATTCGGCCCCTGAGACTGTGATCTGGGACGCCTTTAAGGCTACCACTAGGGGGGAATATATTTCAGCGATTAAACATGCTAGGGCGGTCTCGCAGTTCGAACTATCCCAGCTTCAGGCGCGGGAGGTGGACTGTGCGGCCGCCCATGCCGAGCTTCACACCCCGGACACACTAAAGAATTTGCTTGGGATTAGGAGGGAGCTGCTGATGCACCATGAAACTCTGACCCGCACAATTGTTACCAAACAGGCTGAAGCGATATATGAGAAGGGGGATAAGAATGGGAAGCTCTTGGCGATGTTGGTGGCGGAACAGAGGTCCCACACGGTGGTCCCCTGCATTAGGGCGTCAGATGGACTCCTAATAACAGATCCGGATGCAGTCCTTCAGGAGTTTGTTGCCTTTTATGAGGCTCTTTACCAGCGCATTCCTGCTTATAGTGCCGGCCTATTGACCGAGCTGTTGGAGTCAGTGGATATCCCTCGGCTTCCACCCGCTGCTAGAGAGCTTCTGGAGGGTACATTCTCAGAGGAAGAGATTCTCAAAGCCATTGGGTCATTTCCAAATAACAAGTCCCCGGGGCCGGATGGATTCCCGGCGAAATGGTACAAAAAGTATGCTGACGATATGGCCCCTAGACTTAAGAGCTTATATGAGGCTTGCTTTAGTTCTGATTCTTTGTCTCCTACTATGTATGATGCTCATGTGGTCTTAATAGCCAAACCGAACAAGGATCCTTTACTATGCTCCTTATATAGGCCCATCTCGCTCCTTAATATGGATCTTAAGATCCTCATGAAGGTACTGGCCACAAGATTATCTCGGGTCCTGACTACTGTGGTGTCCCCTGATCAGACGGGCTTTATTCCCCATAAATCGACAGATATCAACCTTTGAAGACTATATACCCATACACAGCTTCTGCACGATAACCCCGGCTCCAGGGCAGTGGTTTCCCTTGATCTAGAGAAGGCGTTCGATTCTGTGGATTGGACATACTTGCAGGCTGTTCTCACTAAAATGGGCTTTGGCCCGGTGTTCTGTAAATGGATCGGGGTTTTGTATAGTCAACCTAGAGCCGCAATCAAAATGGGGGCCGCCCTCTCTTCGAGCTTCCCGATCTTCCGGGGTACGCGACAGGGGTGCCCACTGTCTCCAGGACTATTTGCCCTGGCAATTGAGCCGATGGCGTGTGCCCTTCGTCAGTCCAGGATGATAAGGGGACTATGTGTGGGGGGGCTTGAGGAGAGGGTGGCGCTCTATGCGGATGACATGATCTTGTTCCTCGCTGATATGGGCCCTTCTCTGGCAGAGACCCTTAGAATCCTAAAAAGGTTTGCCACGTGTTCTGGGTTGTCGGTTAACTGGAGCAAGTCGCAGTATCTTCCTCTAGATCCTTTCGATCAATCGTTGATTTTACCTGACGCACAGCTGCAGCAGGTGACAACATTTAAATACCTGGGACTCACCATTTCTAACTCTGTTTCGGACTTCATAGCACTGAATGTTAGCCCTGTCATTAACCAATTTAAAAACCGACTGTCGGCATGGAGGAATCTCCCCCTGACCCTGATTGGCAGAGTCAGCCTAGTTAAGATGAAACTCCTTCCGTTGCTCCTTTATACCCTGCGTAACTCTCCAGTATGGATTCCGAA
>NW_017308031.1:169171-249594 GCF_000935625.1 Nanorana parkeri
AGACTTTCTCCCCGCATACTCCATTGTGGAGGAACCCCTCACTTAGTCACTTTGCTTCCATCTTAGACCCGGTGGCATGGACCTCTAAGAAACTGCTAACATTAAACGATATAGTTAGTGACGGAGGTTTGCGTTCCTTCGAGGATCTTAAAATGGCATACTCGTTGCCGAACAGTCATTTCTTCCGATATTTACAGTTGCGCCACGCATTCTCTTCAAAGTTCCCCGGGGGCCGCTTGTCTCTCTCTGTCTCTGAGATGGAGTCCCTGCTAAGAGTAGAGGGACTGATTAAACCGTTATCCACCATTTATAAATTGATCTCAAGCGGGGGAGGGTGGTCCCTGGAGAGATGTAGAAGAGCTTGGATGCATAACTGTTCGGATCTGGAGTTGGAGGATGTGGAGGAGATATGGGGCACACCTATGACCACCTTGATCTCCGCACGGGATAGGTTGATTCAATTTAAAATTGCTCATCGCGCTTACTACACGCAGGCCAGACTTGCTACTATGCGATCCACAGAATCCTTAAGATGCTGGAGGTGTCCCTGGGAGCCGGCTGATCTGGTGCATGTGTTGTGGTCCTGCCCTAGACTCGAGAACTACTGGAGGGGAGTAATGGAGGTGGCCTCGGGGTTATTGCAGGTCCCCATAGCTGCGAATATCCAAATATGTATACTGGGTCTCATTGACGATATTGTACCATCGGTGGTGTCCCGCACACTACTTACATATCTGTTATTTTACGCCAGGAAGCTTCTTATCCTCCACTGGAGGAAGTCTGAACCGCCTGGTCTGGGGGCTTGGAAAACACTGGTCAACACAGCTTTGCCACTGCATAAAGCCACTTACGCTAGCAGAGGGTGTCCTCAAAAGTTTGATAGAATTTGGTCCATCTGGATGGAGTCTGACGCAACACTACCAGACTAGGTACACAATTATGGCATCCGAATGGTGGTTGCAAACCTGGTAGGGGGATGCCTAGAGGGAGAGTTATGGCTTTCCTGGAATTTTAGGGGAGGTAATGTTGTACAAGGATGGGATTGTGGTGAGAGCATAGGGAATCCATCCACTCCCGATATATATTCTTTAACTGCCTTAGACTGAATCTGGTATTCTGCATCTTTCTGGGAAGCGCTAAAGAGATTGGTTGTAACGGTTCACACCAGGGAGCGGATGGGGGGTGGATTGGTTGTAATTATATTGTAACAATTTACCTGTGCCTGGGGGAGGGTCATGGTCAGAGGGTTAGTTTTATTGGACCTTGCATGGTCCTTTACGTTTGTTGGCATACGTTGTGCCGTAATGTATACACTTTTGTGTATGGATGGGGTGCTATGTTGGTGCCCGAATGTTACTGTAATGTAATTGTTTACTATGCAAAATGAATAAAAAGATTTTTCAAAAAAATATTATCAAGCTGAGCAAGCTACCTTCTCAAAATGCCACACAACCTCGGAAATGCCAATAGGGGTGCCCTTGAAAGCGGTAGACTGTGATCCCCTTAGTGTGAATAACTTGCTCTGGATGAAACCCAAAAGACAGATTGGCGTTGCAAAAATCCAATGACATGCCTTAAGGTGTGGAACACAGTAAAATGCTCTGGAAGCTTGTGGTTCCCTCATCTTCTACTCCTCTGCTTTCTCAAAAACCCTGCGTTCAATCTCCTTGTTACATAATGGGATTCCCCATAGCTCTTCCACACCAACCTACAATTACATGGATGATCTTGGTGTTTCCTTGGAACCCAACATGTGGTCCCAGATATGGCATACTATCAAAGCCTTATCTCTGAACGGGGGTGCAGCAACTACAAGGTACTATTTTGCTGGTATTATGTCCCCAACAGGTTGGCACATTGCGATTTCTGTAAGCTCTCCCAATTGCTTTAAAGGTTGCCCTGAACTTGACACCTTCTTATATACGCGGTGGTCATACCATATACCCCTTACCTCTATTGAATAATTATGTGCAGAGACTCCCCACACCAGGGGTTTGATCTCCTTGTTATATCATGGGATACTCCATAGCTCTTCCACACCAACCTACAATTACATGGATGATGTTGGGGTTTCCTTGAAACCCGACATTTGGTCCCAGATATGGCATACTATCAATGCCTTATCTCTGAACATGGGTACGCCAATTTCAAGGTACTACTTTTCTGATATTATGTCCCCACCAGGTTGGCACATGCGATTCCTGCATGCTCTCCCAATTCCTTTAGAGATTGCCCTGAACTTGACACATTCTTATACAAGTGGTGGTCATACCCCATAGCTTAAACCTCATGAAAGAAAGTCTATGCAATGCCTCATACTCTGCTACGGGTCTCTTTGCCTATAAATCCTAGCGAGGCACTTGTTAAAACCAGAAGGCCGAACTAAGTACAAATTTATCATGACACACATTCTAACAGACTCCACTGGACCTATTTTTCAATGAGAAGCTTTCAGCTAAACTGCTTAACACAATGCCAACATTTATAAAGGTGTGGGACCCATGGACAACCTGTAAACCTCAAGATTCTGTCCGTTGGTGGTTAAACATTTGAAGGCCATGAACACCCTTAGCTGTCTGATGTATGATCTGGCCCACATCCCCTGGGAGCCTACTCTCATTCTATCCTTTGCTTCCCTGACCCATTCCCTCCCTTAACCTTTGAAGATAACATTATATACTGGGTGTTGCCTCTTAAAGCGGACCTTTACCCATATCTTTAAAATAACAACAAACACACCTTTTAGAAATGTTTAGTTATAACAATCTACAAACACATACTTCTAGATGATTGCAGGCTTTGTATTCTTTGCATACCTTATATCTCTTTTCTTCCCCAGTCTTCTGACAATGGCCATGTTAAACAAGGGCAGATTACTAGCTCTCCTATTACTTCCTTGATTTCTGGCACTAGACGTGCGACTTGGACATTTGACCATGCACATCATCTCAGGGGAGGAAAATGCCTTTCCCTGAGATCTCATGAGATTACAGATGAGATTTCCCAGCAATGCTCTGCTGATGACAAGGCAACCCCAGTGTGCGTTGCTTTGGCAAACTGAAGTCATTTTGCCCTTTCAAAGCAGGAAGTGAATGGTCTGCACGTATAAGTATTTCATAATCACAGCATTTTACACCCGACATGTCTATGTTATTATTATTAATCATCATACATAGAGGGATGCATTTGATTTTTGAGTGTAAAGGTCTGCTTTAATCCCTACTTGTTGTATGATAAGATGTACAGTATGTGCGTATGCCTTAATACTTGCTTGTTTACGAAGAATATGTACGCCCACTTTTTATCATTGTGATCTCATTCCTTGAATGTTACTTGTTACATTTCAAACTTTTGAGATTTTTCAAACTAATAAAAGAAACACTAGATTCCAGACATGCACAAACACTAATCTAGACAGTAAAACAATCACATGCTTAGTGTAAACCATTTTAATTCATACTGGTTGCTGTAAATCCAAATAATTTATTTTTACATTTTATGTGATAGTTTCGGCTGAAACAACACAGTATGCCACGGAAAGTCAGAATGTCCCAATAAAAATTAACAGTTGAGATTTGTAGCTGGTACAGACAATGTTTTAAACGATCTTTATACAGTATACATACATTTCTAAAATTAACAAAGTTATTCAAAAAGGAAAAATAGAAACATTTTGTTTTATTTGAAAAAATTGTTATAATGCAAATACAAGCAATAATTGCTAGGAAACCCCACTTACCATAAATCATCCTCTTACAAATGAATTTACATGAGAAACAGCACTTTAAATATATTTACTAGGGCACAAAACAAGGTGCAAAGTGCAGTAACCAGTTGCAGCCAGTAAGCAATAATCTTGTACTGTATTAGCTCTCGTTCACGCTAGTGCGAATTGTCATGCATCTGCTGTAGTGCTACAAGGCAGGGCAATGGAAATTACATTATTCTATTGTATATGGTGCTGATTGACACCTATGCAATATTATGTAGTATAATGTTTGGAAAGGTAAGGATGCTTCTTTTGGTTCAATTTTTGCCCAATAGACTTCAATAGGAGCTCGTAAAATGCATTTTTGTGCATTTTAGCACATGACAACAAGCCGCCCCTAACAAACTATACTTATTTCACCTTCATTAGCCAAAACAAAAAACACATAGCCCATAAAAACGCTTCAACAAAAATGTGCTAAAACGCATGTGAATGCAGATACACAAGTGTGAACAGAGACTTGATAGAGCAACAGTGAGATTACATTGGCTGCTCCCAGTTTTGCACTTTGAACATCAAGTTAACCTATTGCACTGCCTTTTTAAAGAGACCCTGACAAACATACTATCTGAAGTTATCTGCAATACAAGAGAGGATGGAGGTCAGAGGATGGAGGCCCAGTACATGGCTGGGGACACAGACATTTGATACTTCTGGAAATTTTAAATGCCAAAGAATCTTACAGAGGAGGCAGCGCTGGGATTGAGGGAAAGTAAGAGACACAGGCCACTGGAAAGTTCTGTATAATTACTCTTCCTTTTGTAGGAAGCTTCAGATAGGAAGTCTCATTAAATAGGTCCTATGGCAGGGTTTTACTGGGTCTCTTTAAATAGGTCTTATGGCACTTCCCCACCTAATGGATATCTTTCCTGAAAGAATCATGGAGGCTACCAACGCTGTCCTCTTATTTTGTAAATGCCATTTACCTGGCTGTGATGCTGACCCTTTCAATGCAGAATAAGTATGGAGATAATGATTTCTGACTTTCTCGATATGCATGCTTGTCCTAGGTCCATGATTCAGAAAGTAGATGTATTTTCATAAGGAGGCCAGGAAAAGCAGCCCCTTTATTTCTATTAGAAGAGGTTCACTTTAACCCTTTTACTACTGGAACTTTTTTTGTTTGCCACATATAGGTTAAAATGTCAATTTTTTTAATAAAAATGTCATGCAGAATTACATTATTTTCTATGTTGCAGGATATTTGTGCAAATGTTTGTGAAATTTATATGATCTTAAAAATGTATGACACACACAATGTAATCTACAACTTTTCTGCTAAATTAAAAGATAAATGACATAAATGATGGCCCTAGAATTAATTATCTCCCTTCAGCGTATCCAGGGATACCTAATATGTCTTGCATATTTGGAACAGAGTCATGTACAGAGTCCCCGATCTGCTGTTTTCCTGGCCCTGATGGCTGGGAAATGACAGCGCTGAACCAGAAAGTGCTCAGAGCTGAACGCTTCCGGGTTCATTGCCCAAAGGGGAGATTGGAGTACAGATAGTTCTCGATCTCTGCTTTCTATATGTCTATCAGTGTTATTCGGGTCTTGGCCTCTTAGAAAAAGCAGTGGTAACCATATGGTGGGGATGTGCCACTAACAGGGCTGTGTAAGTGATCCTGAATCATTGCAGCCACCCAGAAAACTTCTACAAGACAGTGTCAGACCAGCATAAAAGGTAACAAAAGCTTAGGACTGCTAAAGCGGCTGTAAGTTTGTTTGCATCATTTTACTGCCCTAGTGTAGTGTTTGCAGTAGCGCCAGTAAAAGGGTTGAAGGGTTAGCATAGCTACAGCTGAAATCGACTTCAATAATTAAGCTTTTAAATTTTATTACGTGTATCTTGTTATGGAAAAAGAACACTGTAGATGTCCAAGTGTGGGGACCTGGACCTGCATGATGTGCAGGTTCGGATTAGTGTTTAGCTGCGTGCGGCCGCATCTTCCCATAGGGATGAACAGGCGACTGCATGCAATTACATGCCGCATCTGTCCCTCCTGAAATCAGGTCTCTGCATGGGTGTGCATGCAGTATGAATGTGCACCCGTGTGAATGAGGCCTCAGGCTCATCTGACTGATAACTTAAGTTTGTCCACACCTACACAGCAAGAGATAACAAAATAAACAATATCTGTAACACAGCTTTGCTCATACTCTTAAATGGCTCATTTAGGTTAGACAACTTGGGTTGAACTATAGAAGCACACCAGGATTCAGTAGTTCAGTCACACTACTAATTGCTAAGAGCAGTGATCATTCACAAATGGCTCCCTACACTGTAGGCATGCAGCAGCAATTAGTCACACACATTTGAAGAATTTTGTTATCATGTTTGGTTAATCACTACTACATGCTACATGTGTAGCTCATACTATAGGGAGCTATTTGATCCATCTATGACTTATAGCTGCTCTTAGCGATTCATTTCTATAGCATGACTGAGTTACTTAAAAATCTAACTTAAGTTTAAGATTTCAATTGCCCTTGTCGATAGGAGAATAATTTATGTGTGCTAGGAATATTACTATCATCACATCTCTTCTTGGGTTTCTTACAGAATTGCTCTTAGTAGCCTTCACCACTTCCGCCGAAAGGTTAATCCATGAAATCACCACCCTTTCTTTAAACAAATATTTTTGTCATACATACTTCCATCAGTACAGCTTCTGGGTCTGCTGATTTGTAAGTGTCTCTCAGTGAACCCTTCAATGCTAATTGGTACTCTAGTGAATTATTATTAGATATCAAGTTTCTGCTGTGTGACTATCCACAGTCGGTTCTTGTGTGTTTGATGTCTGTTCTGCTTCTATAAGGTGATTGCCACAAGCCATCCGGATATGTTGAGGTCTAGCAGGTATGGGTAGTAAAATAGTTCCAGGCAAGCCAATGTGTTGTCGGGCAGCCAGTATAGCATCCTTTATGGCAAAGAACACAGAGGAGCCGAGAAAGAGTGACACCTCTTCGAGAGCCTAAACAAACACAAGAAGAGTTAGAATCTGTAGTATTTGTAACACAGAACACAAGAAATAAAATCAGTCCATGACACTTAGCAACCCATAGCTTGTCTTATCCACATGTCAGTTATTTATTGTACAGTTGTGCAGTTTTATGAAGTTTATTTAGAGGATACAGAACAGTGAAATATGACATTTCAGGTTTACTATGGTTTGCTGCCTTTGCACATTGCTCTGTGCCATAAGATAAAGGATATATGACTTCTGAACTGTCTTTTCAATGCATTTTCTCTCTGTGTAATGTGCTGTTATTCAAGCTGTTAGGAAAGGTTTAATCTCTTCTGTGTTTGCTAACACAATAGGAGTATTTGTTGTTTTGTTTGTAGCTTGGTAGTAAAATAGAAATAACCCTTTACTCCTGTAGTGCCCTAGTGGAAAGGGTGCTATTAAATTTAGTGATGATCAAATTGAATATGTTTTGATACTAATTTGTAGTTTTGGTTCATGTGGTTTTCCCCCTAAACAGTCTATCATTGCTGGCCATCTGTCTGCTCCTAGAGGCACTGCAGGTTGTGCCCTGGTGATAGAACAGAGCAGCCAATGGGATTACTATGAGTGGCTATCCCTCTCCAGCCAATCACTGTTGAACGATAGCCAGTGGTGCATGCTGTGGGAGGAGATAAATACTTGGGGGTGGACCATGTGAGTTCTCACATCCTCCCCCAGGCCCAGCCTGTGGGGAGGCTGCGCTGGACTGCCTGAGCTGCCTAGGCCTAACAGCCATATAATCACCCTGGAGCCCACTGGCAGCAGGTCCAATGGTTGCTACTGCTAAAGACAAAGATCAGTAACTTCAAGTAATGCAGTGTCAGGTGTTCAACCTGCTGTGCATGGAAACAGTAACCACACTGAAAGGTAATGGAGTCTACATCTGCCTAGATGATCCTAACCCTCCTCTACCTCTTTTCCTGAAGTTCTGCAAATAAAAGTTTCAAGCATCATAACTACAGTCTCGACCTCACTTCCATTGATCACCAGAAGGGTGGTAAGTGCTGATGGGCAGAAGTGAGCAAATGTGTCCCTAGACAAGAAGAATCGGAGCTGTCGTAACCCATAGCAACTGACCCTAGTAACTCAAGGTACGCTGGTGTGCTGTGGATCCATAATATAGGTTTCATATAGAGGAAAGACAGGGATACCCGTTAGTTCAGTTTACTGTAGATCACCTCTTCAGAGCCACCGGTAGTGTGATCCTGTGCTGGGATAGCGCTGACTGGGAGGGGGGAACGCTACACTCCATTTAAAAATTTTAGAAGCAAAGGTCCTGCCTAAATGCAGGTATCTCAAGGTGCCTGCCATTGATTTTATTAGCGAGAACACTCTTATGTGCCCCTCTTTGATTTATTTTCCCTTAGTTACTGGAGTCTGATTTGATGACTAAAATTGCAGAAACGTCACCAGCACACCAAATCCTTATAGGATCAAAGTCCGTAGATTTTATTGCAAACTCATGTCAGTTACACAAGCGCTTTCGGGGCCACACAGGGTCCCTTCATCAGGCATAGCAATGACACAATGAGTTTACCATGAGTGTCATTGCTATGCCTGATGAAGGGACCCTGTGTGGCCCCGAAAGCGCTTGTGTAACTGACATGAGTTTGCAATAAAATCTACGAACTTTGATCCTATAAGGATTTGGTGTGCTGGTGACGTTTCTGCAATTTTCTGTATTTGGCGGCGCCATCAGCAGTCACTCCGAGCACCCCTCCCCGATCACGGGGTCATACCGGTAAGGAGTGCAACTAACCTTTTCTTTTTTCTTTGATTTGATGACTAATCTCCACCAACTTCCATCCCCAAGTCCAATGAGAGTGCCCTTACTGGCCACTGAAGTAGTCTCATTAAATATTGGAATGACAAGTCACCTGGCTTAGCCATGAAGTAAGGGAAAGTAAGGACCAGTAAAAAAAAAAAAAGTGAAACTAAATCAGAGAGGGGTACTTAAGAGGCTTTAATAGTTAATAAAGTTAATTGCAGTCAAATTATGGAATCGGCTTTTAGAGAGAACTTTAACTTTTAAAGCTTTTAAATTAAGGAAAGGTTCTTTAAATGGCTAGCTTCTATGTTTATGTTCTTTTTGCTTTTGGTAGTAAAATGAATTGGTTAGCAGAGCCAAAAACGAACATTTCAGTGACCCTGAGGCCACCAAACCACGTTTCTCATGATTCTCAGGGACTTCAGTAGTACTTGGATCTCTACTGGAAAGCAGTTCTGGCAGAATTAGATGTGATGTGTAATATGTCAAGTGTTATATACAGTAAATGTTTGCAATAAATAATGTCTATTGGTAGTGCTGGGACAAGGTCCTCTGGCATCCAAGCCAAGGATTGCAAAGTGCGGTCCCCAGTTCTTATTTTTAGTGCTACAAAAACTAACAGGAATAAAAGAAAAAAAGCTAATAACAGTTAACTAAAATGAAAACTATAAATTTAAGGGTTAAAAAAACGAAATAGGGATAACTACAATTTTTATTATGTATTTTATAAAGCCACTAGAATTATGTTACCGGTACATTTTTCTGGTACTACCAAAAAAATGAATGCAAACTTAAAAAGTTTACATACAAATGATAAAAAAACTGAAAAGAAAAAGTACTAATGGAAACATTTAATAGAAAGTAATTCGGGTTAGTAAGGGGCTAAATATAAGTTTTAAAAAGTTATTATTAAAAATATTTATTTTTACTATACTATATTTTTGTAAAATATTGGTGAAGACTTCTTGGTGAGAAGTCTTCAATAAAAGCTCCTATTTTCTGATTCCTGGGTTGTATTCTAGTTTTAGGGCAGCCGAGCTGAACCAATTTAATTTCGCAAATGACATTGTTTGCCCAGAAGTAGTTTTCAGCCCAGACATCAGCAAATGGTACCCTCCATCTAAGGGTTCTCAGACAGTCATATGTTTTTTGAAACAAATTCTCTTTGAATTACTAAACTTTTTTCCAACTTGCCTTGGGAGAACATTTCACATTCGGGTTGGGAGATGATGGTAGTAGAGAGACACTGAGCTGTTCAGGCGCATATTTACTGCTCACAGCAGCTGCTTGAATGGACTGCCCTCCATTAGTGAAAGATGATGGCAGCACATACTTCAAATCTTCATTTATGTAAAGGCCAAGTCCTTGGTTTAATGCATTTTTTACCTAGAAAACATAAAATAGAAAAACATGGATTTCATCTTCTGAACACTCCAAGAAGTGACATTACATAAGGGACGGTTTATCTTTACAAATGGCATTTCTACATTCTTCAGTGAAAGCAAGTGCCTGATAAGTGACACCCCACAGCACGAGTATGTGTGACGATACGACTCTCAGCCTCAAACTGCAGAGAGATTTCCCAGCTCGCAATACAACAATCTAAGGCAAGCAGGTCGGGAGTGATTGTCACTGGGGTTGGTTAACACTAGGGTTGCACAGATACCAAGTACAGTACTCGGTACAAGTACGAGTACATGTACCGATACTTTTGAGCTCTAAGACTAGACTAGAGAAAAATGCAAAAATTAGGAGGCAGCGGTCATTTGTAAGATTTAAATTAAGGAAAGGTTCTTTAAATGGCTAGCTTCTATGTTTATGTTCTTTTTGCTTTTGGTAGTAAAATGAATTGGTTAGCAGAGCCAAAAACGAACATTTCAGTGACCCTGAGGACACCAAACCACGTTTCTCATGATTCTCAGGGACTTCAGTAGTACTTGGATCTCTACTGGAAAGCAGTTCTGGCAGAATTAGATGTGATGTGTAATATGTCAAGTGTTATATACAGTAAATGTTTGCAATAAATAATGTCTATTGGTAGTGCTGGGACAAGGTCCTCTGGCATCCAAGCCAAGGATTGCAAAGTGCGGTCCCCAGTTCTTATTTTTAGTGCTACAAAAACTAACAGGAATAAAAGAAAAAAAGCTAATAACAGTTAACTAAAATGAAAACTATAAATTTAAGGGTTAAAAAAACGAAATAGGGATAACTACAATTTTTATTATGTATTTTATAAAGCCACTAGAATTATGTTACCGGTACATTTTTCTGGTACTACCAAAAAAATGAATGCAAACTTAAAAAGTTTACATACAAATGATAAAAAAACTGAAAAGAAAAAGTACTAATGGAAACATTTAATAGAAAGTAATTCGGGTTAGTAAGGGGCTAAATATAAGTTTTATATTATTAAAAATATTTATTTTTACTATACTATATTTTTGTAAAATATTGGTGAAGACTTCTTGGTGAGAAGTCTTCAATAAAAGCTCCTATTTTCTGATTCCTGGGTTGTATTCTAGTTTTAGGGCAGCCGAGCTGAACCAATTTAATTTCGCAAATGACATTGTTTGCCCAGAAGTAGTTTTCAGCCCAGACATCAGCAAATGGTACCCTCCATCTAAGGGTTCTCAGACAGTCATATGTTTTTTGAAACAAATTCTCTTTGAATTACTAAACTTTTTTCCAACTTGCCTTGGGAGAACATTTCACATTCGGGTTGGGAGATGATGGTAGTAGAGAGACACTGAGCTGTTCAGGCGCATATTTACTGCTCACAGCAGCTGCTTGAATGGACTGCCCTCCATTAGTGAAAGATGATGGCAGCACATACTTCAAATCTTCATTTATGTAAAGGCCAAGTCCTTGGTTTAATGCATTTTTTACCTAGAAAACATAAAATAGAAAAACATGGATTTCATCTTCTGAACACTCCAAGAAGTGACATTACATAAGGGACGGTTTATCTTTACAAATGGCATTTCTACATTCTTCAGTGAAAGCAAGTGCCTGATAAGTGACACCCCACAGCACGAGTATGTGTGACGATACGACTCTCAGCCTCAAACTGCAGAGAGATTTCCCAGCTCGCAATACAACAATCTAAGGCAAGCAGGTCGGGAGTGATTGTCACTGGGGTTGGTTAACACTAGGGTTGCACAGATACCAAGTACAGTACTCGGTACAAGTACGAGTACATGTACCGATACTTTTGAGCTCTAAGACTAGACTAGAGAAAAATGCAAAAATTAGGAGGCAGCGGTCATTTGTAAGGAGCACACGGAGCTCCTGGGATTTGTACATCTCTGTTTTAATGTACGATTTTGTTTTTATAAATATAAATGAAGGGATGCACAGATACCAGTTTTGCGAGTATGAGTACTGGTACTTGCCGGGTACTTACAAGTACGAGTACTGATACATTTTTGTTTATTGTCATGTGACAGTTTTTTCTAAAACAATACAGACTAATGATTTCAGGACAGTGGCTGAGTACCAGAGCCCGGTCCCAGCTGCAACCGCTGCAACCCTGGTAGTTCTCATGAAAATGCCAAGTATCTGCACTGGTACTCGAAAAGTATCTGTGCATCCCTAGTTAACACCATAGTTAACCCGTTACACGCAAACAATAGCTGGCACCTCGCGTTTTAACAGAAACACACACCATTCCCAGCAAATGCTTTGACAAATCTGACTTTAAACAATTCCTGTGATGCTCACTGTCCCTCCAGACAGGTTTTACATTATGGAAGTGCTCTTCACAGAGATGAGGATTCTTTAATAAAGAAAAAGCTAAATGGTGCAGAAAAACATACAGAAAAGATATTACAGAAAACAGACAAACAATATAACAGTAAAACAAAAAGGGAGAAAGAATGAAATTACTTAACAAAGTCCTGGGTTCTATGGATTGCAGAAGAGTCCAGTCAATGAAACATAAAATGGATCTGAGATATTTTTTTACAGGGACAGCACAAGCCTTTAATTGTACCACAAACCTTTAGTCCTTGTGGTACATGGTGTCAAGTAAACCGGTCACTTTGCCTAGTTCAAAGTAGAGGTTCACTAAAATTGCAATTAACTTGTAAACAGAAATGTATACAATATATACAGTGCATTTAGAAAGTATTCAGACTCCCTTCACTTTTTTTTCAATTTTGGTATGTTGCAGCCTTATACTACAGTTGCTTAAATTCTTATTTTTCTTCTCATTAATCTACACTCAGTACCCTATAATGACAAAGTAAAAACGGAATTTTAGAAATGTTTGCAAATGTATGAAAAACTAAAATATCACATTGGCATAAATATTCCGACTCTTTGCAACAACACTTGACATTTAGGTGCCTCCCATTTCTCCTAATCGTTGCTGAGATGTTTCTACACCTTGATTGGAGTCCACCTGTGGTAAATTAAATTGATTGGACATGATTTGGAAAGGCACACACCTGTCTATAGAAGGCCTCACAGCTGACAATGCATACTGTATCAGGGCAAAAGCCATGAGGTCAAATGAACTGCCTGCAGAGCTCAGAGACAGAATTATTGCAAGGCACAGATCTGGGGAGGGCTACAAAAATGTTTTGCTGGACTGAAGGTTCCCAAGAACACAGTGGCTTCCATAATTCTCAAATGGAAGATGTTTGGCACAACCAGGACTCTTCCAAGACCTGGTCACCAAGCCAAACTGAGCAATCGGGGGAGAAGGGCCTTAGTAAGAGAGGTGACCAACAACCTGATGGTCACTCTGACTGAGCTCCAGATATCTTGTGTGGAGTTGGGACAAAGTTCCAGAAGGACAACCATCACTGCAGCCCTCCACCGATCTGGCCTTTATGGCAGAGTGGCTAGACGGAACCACATGAAAGCCCGCTTGGAGTCTGCAAAAAAGCACCTAAAAGACTCTCAGACTGCGAGGAACAAGATTCTCTGGTCTGATGAAACCAAGATTGAACTGTTAGGCCTCAATTCTAAACGTTATGCCTGAAGGAAACCAATCACCGCTCATCACCTGCCCAATACCATCCCAACAGTGAAGCAGGTGGTGGCAGCATCATGCTGTGGGGGTGTTTTTTAGCAGCAAGGACTGGGAGACTGGTCAGGGTTGAGGGAAAGCTGAATGGAGCAAAGTACAGAGAGATCCTCAATGAAAAACTGTCCCACAGCACTCAGGAACTCAGACTGGGCTGATGATTCACCGTCCAACATGGCAACGATTCTAAGCACACAGCCAAGACAGCAGAGGAGTGACTTAGCGACAACTCTGTGAATGTCCTAGAGTGACCCAGCCAGAGCCCTGACTTGAACCCTATTGAACATCTCTGGAGAGACCTGAAAATGGCTGTCCACCAACAGTCCCCACGCAACCTGACTGAGCCTGAGAGGATTTGCAAAGAAGACTGGCATAAAATCCCCCAATCCAGGTCTGCATAGCTTGTCACGTCATACCCCAAAAACACTCGAGGCTGTAATTGCTGCCAAAAGTGATTCAACAAAGTACTGAGTAAAGGGTCTAAATAATTAAGAACAAGTGATATTTCATTTTTTTCTTTTTAATAAATTGACAGACATTTCTAAAACTCTGTTTTCACTTTGTCATTATGGGGTACGGAAATGTAGATTAATGAGGGAAAAAAGAATTTAAACAACTGTAGTATCAGGCTGCAACATAATAAAAAATTGAAAAAAATGAAGGTGGTCTGAATACTTTCTGAATGCATTGTATATATTAACCCCTTCGTGACGGGAGACGTACAGTGTACGTCAAAAATGTATACTTAGCAGTAGTTGGTCACATTCAGCTAGACTTGTTCTGTAATGTTGAAGACATTTTGACATTTATCCAAGTAGATTCCTCAGTAAAATTACTTGGATGAGTAGCAATCTACAGAACAAGTCCAGCTTAACATGACTAACTACTACCAGGTATGAATACCATGACATGGACAAATTAGAACCTTCACACAGTAAAATGTATCCTTTTGTTAAAATATAGCATATTCTTATGTTGAATTATAGATGAGTGCATTTTTAAAACATAAACTGAGCAAATATATACAGATTTTAACATGTATTTTTGTATTTATTTCTGCACAAACCTGTTCAGTAACTTCAGCCTCATTCATGGTGGATCCAACATCAATCACTACATCAGTTCTTAGATTCTGCAGGGAAAACATAATCCGGTACAATGTCAACTGGGAACATGTACAGGTACCAAAGCCCATAGTTGTGTAACACTTATTCAGTAGCACAAGGCTCCAATTGGAAGAGGTGTTCTGGAAGCTGTGTTCCCACTTGTAATAAGCCTTCAGGTACTTTCTGCATTGTGCTAAGTTCATGAAGTATCATGTCTCACTCTACTCCTCTTATCATAACACGTGTGTATTATGATATAGTAAAAGTGTCAATTATATAAAATAAGAGGACGATCCAGAATACTAGATAAAAATATTGCCATTTAAAAACTCATCCTAAGCCAACAGAAATCATTTTTCATTAGTCTTACTAGACAGCTGAAAGCTGTACCCCCTTAATTGTCTTTTCTGCACCATTGATTAAAAAAAAAAGTGTCATAGAAAATAATTTTTATTTAAAGGCATAGTCCACCTTTTGGAATAAATAAATAAATAAATGCACACACATTAATGAAAGAAAAACAAATGTGCCGTTAGTAATTTTTGCATTGGACCCTTTGAAGCATTCCAACTGCAAACAGTGGATTGTGGGTGCATTCCATAGGCTTCTGTAGACTATTCCCCCAACCCCAGGTCTGTACCAAGGTACAGTTACCATGTTTAATGTCACACCCTAAATATGGGTGCAACATGAAACATGTTCTGAAAAGTGGACTTAGCCTTTAAAAGGAGGGACTGTTGAAGCCAGAAAATATAACCAGTAAAAAACAAAAAAAAACTGCTTTTCTTGTAATAGAGAAGCAATTTTGAACTGGGTACCCAACACTGTTGCAAATTACATCTTTTTTGAGATTGGTGGTTGTTGATGAATGAAAATTGTTGCATGTTACCTTAATTTTCACGCATCGCATGTCAAATAAACTATTATGTTGTAGCGCTTATATTTTATTTGGTGCATAGTACAATGTGTAACTTTGTTGCTCCATTATCCTCTTGGTGCACTACTGCACATCTCTATTGCACCAAATATTAAAAAAACGAATCTTCTGAACCATTACTTATTCGGTGAGGCTTTGTGAGACTTTGAGTGAAAGGTCACACTTGGAATTTTTTTTAACAACTAATGCAATAACCACATTTTTCTTTTCAAACCCTTTAAATTGAACTATTATTTGGTACATCCCAATGTGTAGGTTTCTTTATGCCAATTATGTGGCACACCAGCAATAGTTCATCTGGCCCAGAATGTTTAAGAAATAAAGCATTGCATCATAAAAAATTAGCTCTTTAAGCTTTAGGGACAGTCAGCAGACTGGTGAAACATGGGAACAAAATTATTTAGCCTGCATTCTTTAAAAGAAATTGTTTATAAACAATTGTGTGCACCTGAAAAGATTGAACAACACATTTTAGAAAGTGGCCCAAAAGGATACAGTACATTATTATTGTGAGCTCTCGCTCTCTTTCTCGTATCCCTCTTCACCACGTGCCTGTCGTTTCTCATGTAAAATGTGAACTGTGGGCACTCAATAAGACTAACAGAAAATAACATAAATTCTTTACAGTTAGAGCGGTTAGGGTCTGGAACTCACTGCCACAGGCGGTGATTTCAGCAAATAATGTGGATTTATTCAAGAAACGTTTGGACGATTTCTTAAGGGACCGCAATATACAGGGGTACAGGTACTCCTAGAATGAGATTCTAATAGGTTGGACTTGATGGACTAATGTCTTTATTCAACCTCAAATACTATGTAACTATGTAACATAAAAGTGCTGAATATGAACATAAAAATTAAAGGTGGTTTGCTAAAATGTGGCTTCTAAAATGATGTCCTGCATCAGCTGCGTTTATTAAAATGTACAGATTGCTGTTGCTTAGGACTAGGGATGCACCGAACTTTCGGCCGCCGAAACATATCAGCCGAAAATGGCACTTTGGGCAAAATGGCAAAAGTGCCATCGTTCGGCAAAAATGAGGGTGCATCCCTGGTTTCTCTCTGTCCGTCTCTGGTGTCCCCTCTGACACAGTGCAGGGTCGCGTGAGGAAGAGAGAACCTGTCACAAGGGTCCAAATGCGGTGCGGGGCTCCTCCCGCACCGCCTCACTCAGCCTCCTGTGACAGATCAGGAGAGCGGTGTGGGGGATGAGACAGCTGTCGGCTGTCACAGGGGGCCAGCAGTGCAGGGGAGGAGTCAGCTGTCACAGGAGGCCAAGCTCTCCTCCCCGCAGTGCTTGCTCAGCCTCCTGTGATCGTCAGGAGAGCGGTGTGGGGGTGGGGATAGCTGTCGGCTGTCACAGGAGGGTGGGCCGGTGGTGCAGGGGAGGAGTCAGCTGTCACAGGTGACTGAGCTCTCCTCTCTGCAGCGCTCGCTCAGCCTCCTGTGACATCGAGTCAGGATGGAGAGCGAGGTACAAACACTCAGTGATCGCTGACTGCTTGTACATAATTGAGGACATAGTATGTTTACCGTGTCCCAAATTGTGAATGAATGGGAAGTGATTGACATCACTTGCTGTTCATTCATGATTGTGGACATGGTAAACATACTATCTCCATAATGTATGAAGGAACAGGAACATCAGTATAGAGGCTTCCTGTTCATGTATAACAGAGGATGCAGAAAAAGAGATTGAGGACTCTGTGTCCTCAATCTCTTTTTCTATTTTAAAAATATGCAATGAACCAATGCCATGTTTGGGGACATTCAAGGGGTTTTAAAGAAGATGAAATTCTGGGGCAAGTAAAATCGCCATTTTATTGCAACATTACGTTTTTCCACTTATTCTTAGTAGTCGTACTTCAGCGAAAGTCAAACTAAAACTTCAAGAATGTATAAAACCTGCAAAGATAATTTGTACCTTGTGGTTTCCTGTGCGGCAATCTAGCTCCACTTCAGTGCATGCTGCTCCAAATATAAAATCTGGATTTTGTGTACCCGTCTTCAGTTCCCAATCAGAGACTTGGTCAGGAGACCTATAAAGAAAGATTCAATAGCGGGGTCTGTAGTGTCTCTTGTATGGCCAACAAATACAAAGTATAAAAATAATATACAAAGTCTAAACAATAAAATAAAATGAACAATTCATGTTTTACAATACCGCATGCATTCTGTGAATCTACAGTAACATATTTGTAGACTGTTGTATACAAATGTTGCAGCTCTGAGGGACACTATCTGTAAGGAGTTTGCATGTTCTCCCTGTGCTTGCGTGGGTTACCTTCGGGTACCCCAGTTTCTTCCCCCACTCCAAAAACATGCTGGTAGGTTAATTAGCTCCTGTCTAAATTGGCCATAGTGTGCGTGTGAGATAGGGACCTTAGATTGGAAGCTCCTTGAGGGCAGGGACTGATGTAAAGCGCTATATAAATACCTGTAATAAATCAGAAGATCTGTAATTTTACACAAGTGACTCAGAGACAAGCACCATTGCCGGGCATATCTGGGTCCTAAAAGTGTCTTCTTATCAGGACACTAGCTAGGAAACTATGCATAGTGTATTATACGTATTCATTCAATATATTTGTTGAACGATTCAATTTAATAAAGACTTTGGAATATAATTATAAAGATAAGGTGAATCCAGGCATATTTTATGGTTTGGTGCAAAACTTAAAAGATAAGGTGCTTACTTATTAATATCAGTTAAAAGCAGTAGATTTGCTATGACATGGTAAGGAGCCTGTACTACCTTCAATGCACTTCTTCAATGCTAATTTGCCCACCCTCTTCCCACATTACTGTGTTAAGCTGATCATACACTAGTTTTTTGGGTCCTTTGATTTTCAGTTGCAAGGATGTCAGATACAAGTGGCAGGTATGGCAACCCATGGAGCGAATTTCAGCCAGTTCAGCAAGAACCGGGCGAAATTCACTCCATGGCTAGCCAGCATAAGTTTCAACCATACACTGGATTAAGGAAAGCGATTAGGCTTGGCAATTTGTATCCTACTCTGGCCTGGGAATTTTGAGAGGCAGGAAATAAAGTCTTACACTCCCCCATACACAGAGATACCAGGTTATCTGCAAAAGGCAAACAGGGTGTGGGTGAAGTATATGGACATTTTGCATTGGCTCCTTACCAAGCATTCATTGAGTGAGTTATGCCTTCAGTAGGCCCCGTAGACTTTATTTACACTGCTGTGCATGCAGATTGATTTAAAATAAGAACATCAAATGATGATATGGGGTTTTGCGTTACTGTTCTTGGTTTCCCTAATTTCCTGTCTGGTCAATCTGTTGTCATCATCAGGGCAGCAAGTGAGAATCTCTCAAACGGAGTCCCAGATAGCAGTAAAAACCCAATATGAGATTCAATCCATCCAACTCTATGCATAATTTAAAGAGATAGGCAATGTATGCTTGGAGTTCATTGGTAGTAATTTCTTAACAGATTCGTTTTTATAGAGTGACATTTTTGTGGCATTGATTTCAGCTGAGAGTTTGTAGTAGAGTGGGACTGTGTCAGATCAATTTGCCAATCAGAATACCATAGAACAAAATGGCAAGGTTCAGACATTCAATTCATCTATATCTAATCAAAAGGAAGATGTAAGTGATATAATTACCTGTAGTGAAAAGCTGCTGAGAGGCATACTTTGAGCCGGAAAGCTTCTTGGATCTACGAGGAATATAAAACAGACAACGCATGACTCATAAAAGAACATTCATAAAACGATTAGTTGACACAATTCACATCTCCTTTACCATCACAGCCCCATCATCCTACATAAATAATACTTTAAAAAAAGGGAAAAATAGGAAGCGCCACGACTGGGGGGAGAAATGGTTGTGGTCCAATCAATGGAGCCTAGTTGGTTGTTGGAGTGGTTTGACTGACTTGAATGTGACGTGGAGGCGAGCAGGTGTAGACCTTCTCGGTTTGGGTGGTTGGGGATCAACGGGGACACAAAAGAGTGTTGGAACACTCCAATGTGCTGCCTTGTCCAAGCCCACACCGTGACCACCCCTCCACCCTAGAGTTGGATCAACCCCCCAGACGGCACGTCCTGAGCAGCCGCACACGGACTCTGCACGGCCTCTCCGTTCCCCAGCCTTCCGACTGCATCTCCTAGCAACAAGGACGCCACGGCTTGGTCTTCTGTTCCAACATTCCAAGAGCTGCCTCGAGCCTGGGGATCCTTCACCACAGACTCCTGCCTTCTCTCCTACCGAGGATGACATTGCATCTATCCTTACCTAACGGTAAGTCTCCACACTCCACACCTTGATCCTATCCTATATGTGATTTCTCAACTCTCCACCGTTCTCTTTTGTGTCTCCGTTGATCCCCAACCACCCAAACCGAGAAGGTCTACACCTGCTCGCCTCCACATCACCTTCAAGTCAGTCAGACCACTCCAACAACCAACTAGGCTCCATTTATTGGACCACAACCAATTCTCCCCCCGGTCGTGGCGCTTCCTATTTTTCCCTTTTTTGTGTTACCATTACACGTGTCGGTCACCCCGGTCCGTACCAACAGGAAGCCGCACACCACTATCAACCCCCGTCCCACACTTTTATGTGTATGGTGACAACCTCTTCAAAGCGCTGGACACCTGGACTGCCCCTATAACTTTCATATATAATACTTACACATTCCTTCCAAGTGGCATTTGGATGCAGACAGATGATTGGTTGCAGACGTTTCAGAAGGGTCTGACATGCTTCCTGCACAAGAAAAATGTTCACCGTTACCAGAAAAGTGTAAGTAGAATGTTAGAGAGGAAGCACTGCTTGTTGAATTTATTTATGTTTGAACATGTTTCCATTGAACAGGCATATCAGTGGAGTGAAACATTTTTACTATGATGAACAAATAAGTGTTTATGACTTTACTTTGGCTTTCTTCTTCTGCAGACTTGTTCCAGGCTAAAGGGAAATTCCAACTTTTCATAAAAAACTATAATTGTACACATATTCATTAAGAAAAAATTTGCATTTTTCATTTTTTTTCATTGGAGACAGTTAAGCATTGCAACCAAGATCAGTAGATCATGAGTGCAATAGTCTGGCTCCTGCAGATTCACCCTCCCATCCCTGGTGGTGATGGCGGAAGGTGGGTATTGCGATGTGACCATGTTTCATGTTACACCCTGAATATGTAACAATAGGTGTAATATGAAACATAGTTAGAAGAGTAAACAGCTTTTAAATTACTACAACAAATCCAGGTATTTTCTGTGTGACACACTCTGGTGCTATGGCAGTGAGAAATTCATGAATAAATACCACCATATGTGTGATTAAAAAACGTGGAGGTAAAGTTAACCTTTTCCATGTTGGAGTAAATTGTGTCACATGTGTAAGTGTTATGTTGCACAATTCTGCAACATATTGACAGTTAAATGAGTCTGTCTCAAATTGCGTCATTTGTTGCACAGATGGGAACAGATTTTCGAATGAGTGTCTACTACACTCTTTATGAATTCCAGATTTTTATTTATTCTAAAAACAATAATTTCAAGAAGTTTCTTTTTTTGTCAGATACATTTGAAATATTGCATATTTATATTTTATTTTTGAGTTAGCAGTCACCATTTAAAACACATTTTTAATGTGTTTATGACATGTGACACAGGGAATGAGCCCTTAGTGAAAGACAACCTGCCTGAAAGGAGATGATTAATGCATTGCTGTCTCTTTAATTAACCAATAGTGCTTCTTAGTCATGTATTACATTTCTATTTCTAAAACAAGGATACTATACATAAAGTAAACAGATATAAAACAATGTTTAAAAATGTATACAACAAAAAGCAACTAAAATAAAATTGACTCACAATTTTTATAATTTCACTTTTAAAATAATTATTTAATTTACCTTTAAGCACGGGAACTATGTGCTGCATTGCATCTATGTGGTGTCCAATAAATCACCAATAGAGGTGATTTATTCTTATGTACAGACACTAAGCATATAACATACTTGTTATCTTCTAGGTAAGTCTATTTTAACCAGGGTACAGTGGAACCCTAATGTTCCTCCTGAGGTCACTAGGGGTTCCTCGATCAGTAGTGAATTGATCTCCGACCTACACTGACCACCAATACAAAGAGGCACTTCTATACTTGCACTTCTGTTAGAGGAACAAGATTATTAACAAAAACGATAAAGATTATTAATAAAAATGTTGTTGTACAGAGCAGGAATGTGTAAAAAATGATCCGTCCAGAGTGTCAAATATGCTAGGTATGCCAAATTATTTGTTCCTTCATTTTAAACATTCTACAATTTAGTGATCACACCAATCTACTGGGAAACATTGGTAGAAATATATTTAATAACTGGTTGCCCAAAGACCTAAAAAAAAATATTGAGGATTCCTCCAGGGTAAAAAAGCTGAGAGAGGCTGTTCTAGGTTGTAAATTCTAACTGGCTTGCTCTTAGGCTGCTGATATAGCCCTAGATTTCGTAGATAAAGGCAATGCTGTATTGTGCAAAATATGTATATATCGATGCATTTTAAGTATTGTGTTAACAATAGTATAATGACTACCTGTGCTGCCATTAGGTGAACTTGAACATCATAAGATGATAGTTGGACATCTTTCTCTATTGCAAAGGCAGTACCGGTTTCACTGATGCGGATGTAAGCCATTGGGACTCGGAACTCTCTACTCACAACCTACAAAAGTAAAACAATGTTACTAAAGGTCATCTTCTCTCCTAAATTTTATCTCTGCAATAAAACCTAATAAAGTAAAACAATGCATGCATTATTGTTCTGCAGTCCACTACAATGTTAATGCATTACTTCTAGTGTGTAATGGAGGCTGACCTGGAGTATAGTTGAATCATCCGTGTTGATGCCTCCATTTAGGTGTAGAGCATTTGATTGTACATTTTGTAGCACCATACACTTTGATTAAAGAAAATTTCAGTGGCATGGTATGTTTGACATGATACTACGGGATCAAATGTGATAATATTTTTCTCTCCAGTCTCACATACACTATATTGCCAAAAGTATTGGGACGCCGGCCTTTACACGCACATGAACTATAATGGCATCCCAGTCTTGGTCCGTAGGGTTCAATATTGAGTTGGCCCACGCTTTGCAGCTATAACAGCTTCAACTCTTCTGGGAAGGCGTCCACAAGCTTTAGGAGTGTGTCTATGGGAATGTTTGACCATTCTTCCAGAAGCGCATTTGTGAGGCGAGGTACTGATGTTGGAGGAGAAGGCCGGGCTCGCAGTCTCCGCTCTAATTCATCCCAAAGGTGTTCTATCGGGTTGAGGTCAGGACACTGTGCAGGCCAGTCAAGTTCCTCCATCCCAAGCTCGCTCATCCATGTCTTTATGGACCTTGCTTTGTGCACTGGTGCGCAGTCATGTTGGAACAGGAAGGGGCCATCCCCAAACTGTTCCCACAAAGTTGGGAGCATGAAATTGTCCAAAACGTCTTGGTATGCTGATGCCCTAAAAGTTCCCTTCACTGGAACTAAGGGGCCAATCTTAACCCCTGAAAAACAACCCCACACCGTCAGGGCAGCCTTCAGAAATTACGGGGCCCCTTACACAGCTTTAGGCCGGGGCCCCCCCTCCCTGCACCGCCCTGTCTCCCCCGCACCGCCGCCATGCTGAGCCAGTCAGTCAAACTGTATATATTTATATATATAAAAAAAAAGGAGCTTACACTCTAATGTCCCACCCACAGTCACATCAGTCTCTGTACAGAGCTTACACTCTAATCCCCGCCCCCCCAGTCACATCAGTCTCTATGCAGAGGAGCTTACACTCTAATGCGCCCTCCCCCCCCCACAGTCACATTACCCGCTGGACGCAGGGCTTCGTGACCCGCTGGACACTAGACATGGGCACCGGCAAAAAAAATGAGTTTCAGCTTGTTTTGATTTGGATTTTGTGTTATTTCGTTTTTCGGGATTTGGACAAATTTTCGCTAGCGGTAGTCAGTACGAATGTTCATTTGCGTTTCATGTTCGTATCATTCGTTTCATTGCAGCAAAGTGACATAAAATAGTTTTTTTTTTTTTAATTGTCACTTTGCTGCAATGAAAAAAAATTAATATCGGCCGTACCCCCCTGACGGCGGCCCTGCACACCGTAATCCCCCCTCCACCAAACTATACACTTGGCACAATGCAGTCAGACAAGTACTGTTCTCCTGTCAACCGCCAAACCCAGACACATCCACCGGATTGCCAGACAGAGAAGTGTGATTCGTCACTCTAGAGAACACGTCTCCACTTCTCTAGAGTCCAGTGGCGGCGTGCTTTACACCACTGCATCTGACGCTTTGCATTGCACTTGTTGATGTAAGGCTTGGATGCAGCTGTTCGGCCATGGAAACCCATTCCATGAAGCTCTCTACGCACTGTCGTTGTGCCAATCTGAAGGCCACACAAAGTTTGGAGGTCTGTAGCTACTGACTCTGCAGACAGTTGGCGACTTCTGCGCACTGTGCGCTTCAGCAAGCGCTGACCCCGCTCTGTCATTTTACGTGGCCTACCACTTCGTGGCTGAGTTGCTGTTGTTCCCAGTTGCTTCCACTTTGTTATAATACCACTAACAGTTGGCCGTGGAATATTTAGTAGCAAGGAAATTTCATGGATGGACTTATTGCACAGGTGGCAACCTTGAATTCACTGAGCTCCTGAAAGCGACCCATTTTTTCACAAATGTTTGTAGAAGCAGTCTGCATGCCTGGGTGCTTGATTTTATACACCTGTGGTCATGGAGGGGATTAGAGCACCTGTATCCAAGGATTTGGAGGGGTGCCCCAATACTTTTGACAATATAGTGTATTTAAACTGGTAAGGTGGAAGATGGGGTTTATGCTAGAAGGGCAGTTATCCTTTAATTTCTATGTTTTCTTAAAAGACTCACCTGCATCATTTTTGTCAGTGTCTCCTTTGCCAAGTCACTTCCGGCAGGTGTCACCAGCACCCATCCATCTGTACATATATGAACCAGTACAGATGCCTAAAAAGAAAAGTTTTATTATTTAGAGAGCTGCCTGGCATTCTGAGAACATACAATTCGGCATTCATGTATCTGGAAAGAGTGATGCGTTGTACTTCCGGCACAACAAAGTGGTGAAAAATAGTTAAAAAAGTGTTAATAAAAGTGAATTCCTGTGAAAATACAGAGCGAGTCACTTGATATACAAATATTCTGCATTTGCCAATAACAGCCAGTTACATGCAAACCTGCATTAGAAAATAACACATGGAGAACATAAATATGAAACTGATTGTCACAAGGCAAAAGAGATTGTTCTGACTATTAATAGAGATATTTCTGATTCTAAGTACATAGATAGTCTTTAAAAAAGATCTCCTTGTAATGGATCAGTATAAGTAGGACATAAACATTTTTGCCTTGGAGCTTTCTGGAAATATTCCATATTTGTATATCTGTACTTTTCTCTAACATTATCGGTAAAGTTATGTACAGAAAGTGGAACTGAGGCCCAAACATTTTTTAGTTTTTTTTAGTTTTGGATTCACCTTGATGATTAAGCTTACTCGGTGAAACGCGTAAAAGGATTCTTGTTGTCTTGGGGAGCATGTCTGTGGTGTGCACTTTTGGATTACAAATAAATATTGGATTTATTATTTAAAGATCCGGCGGTGTGTGGCTTTCTTTTGAGCTGAACTGATTGAAGGTGAACACACCCTTGTTCTGCCTGCACCTGTGGGATCCTTGTGATAGGGATGCAGTCGGAAAATTAGAGAGGCGAGATTTCTCTGTGAACTTAATGTGGAATTAGTGCTTTTATAACTAATCTTTAATGATGCCCATTGTCTTTTAAACACTTGAGATCACTGAGGGTTTCCCCGTATAAAATATTGTAACATTGACAATTATGAATTGAATTATCATGCATGTAATTTTAATGGATTTAACATGTTTTACAGGTGTAGCCCCCATCACCTTTAGTGGAGTGGCTACTAGAAATATAGTGATTGCCAGAGCTATAGTCTGTTTGGCTGAATTATAGTTGGAATATATCTGGTTAATTCCAGGTGTTCTGGCATTGATTGTACTTGCCTGAATGGAGTATGCTGCAGTGTGGGACACTGTGATTGTGTGTGCAGTTCACCAGCCAATCACTGGATCACTATTGGCCAGTGTTGCATACTGGGACAGGGCATATATACTCAGAGGAATTGCCATGTGTTGAGTTGGGCTCCAGCCATGGATTAGCCTAAAAAAGGGGTGCTGTCCTCCCTCCCTCCCTCCTCCACACATAACTTGGTGACCGGGTTAGGGGAATTCTACATGTTGTTTTAAATACACATTTGATAAAAACAGAAGAACAGTAGAAACCATCACTGATTTTTTTGGGCCTCACCTGTTCATGATCATTATCTCACCATTCAACAGTTCATCAGATCAATAGTAATCAGGAAATTCTGTCATGAAGATGCAAAACCCTGCTTTTCTACCAAGATGGCCACCTCCACACAGAAACACAGCAAAGAACAAGGCATGATAAGTCATTCCTGGGGAAAAGATCATCTGCGGGTAGCCTACAGGCAATGTTATTGACTAGTCCTTTGCCCTATGACTTACAGAAAATCTAAAAAAATGTAAATGTGCATTTCCTTGAATAGAGTGCAGGGAGGAAGTGAGGACTGAATGTGACTATCCTGCTGTTATACACTAAGGACTGTCTTCGGTCCTACAACATCTGTTGCCTGTCCTTGGTGCCACATAAAGTAAGTCCCTAAGGAAATCTATGGAGGATCAGTAATTGTATTTCAGGATGAACTATATGCTCAGACTGCATGGGACCAACTATACTGCTGGGTCCCTGAGTAGCTGTATGGGTTGGTATGGCAGTAGCTACATCCTTAATAAAGCCCTTACGTTCATAAGATCTGAAAGTCTGCATACCTGACCAAGGAAGTTGGCAATGAGTCCAGCAGGGAACATGACAGGAATGATGGAGAAGCCTTGTTTCCTCCACGCATGCACTTTGTTACTTTCTGCTGCTGCAGCTCTTCTCTGATGGTAAGATGACTTCTTCAAGCACTCATCCCAGCAATCCAAAAGACTGTTTGCATTAAAGTCTCCTTTAAATGGTGTTTCGCTATGTTCTTTATACAGATTTAAATGTCGTACCTGGAATTAAAATATTTAATTGTACTTAACCTCCGATGTCATACAGAATATCAAGGTTTACATTTTAACATTGTAGACAGTAAACAGTATTTATAAAAATGTCTCCTACTAAAAATCAACTTGTCTACCAATTTTTAGTCAACACAAAAATGTAATGCCACTGGGTCTACTTAACGTATATGTATATCCAATGCAGGATCAGAAGTCCTGCACTGTACCTGAGAACTGAAAGCAGGAGATGGAGAGCAGAGGAATATAAAGAATAAGGTAAGTATAGTTGCTTATTTATCTACCCCTAGACAAAATTAGTTTTAAACCTTGCAGTGTGGGGTGAAGGTTCATTTTGTTACTTAACCCGGAATGCAGCTTCAAAAATTACAGTCACATGGCTAAAAAAAAGAACCCTATCCCTGTGTTTAATCTTTTTAAATTGAGCCTATAGAGCAGGGGTCCCCAAATGTTTTAAAGAAAGGGCCATTTTAATGTCCTCGAGGCTTTAGGAGGGCCAGCCTGTGGCCACTGGGAGTACAAAATGTCTCAGATTCGATGGTTGATCAGTGGGAGTAAAAATTCCCAAGGGTTGGTGGTCAGTAGGAGTAAAAAAAAATGACCTAGCTCGTATGGTCAGTGGGAGGAATAGTGCCACATCATTGGTATCAGTGGGAGGAATAACGTTCCATTGTGGGAACAATTGTGCACATTCAATGGTAACAGTGGGAGGAATTGTGCCCATCATTGGTGTCAAAGGGAGGAATTATGCCCCGTCAATGCTGTCAGCGGGACAAATTATGCCCCATCATTCGTGTCAGTGGAAAAAACAGTGGCCCATTGTGTCAGTGGGAAGAACAGTGCCCCGAGGGCAGGACAAAGGAAATCAAAGTGTAGCCTCTGGCCCGAGAGCTGCAGTTTGGAGACCACTGCTATAGAGTTCTGGGGGGTACCATTAGAACACAATAACATTTCTAGATGTTCTTCATTATAAACTCTCACGTTATCTAACTGACAAAAACCTAGCTGGGCAGGGTTGTTCATGAAATGACCATCCTCCCCTAATTACACCTTAATCACACTTTTTTTTTGAGCTGTATGATTGTAGGTATGTAATACAAGTGACACTTAACTTACCTTTTCATGTAGCACTCCACATCTGTCTGCTACTGTATCTATCCAAATCTCTGGTAGCATTGCTGCAAGTGCAAATCCATATTCAGAGTAGAATTTCTTGGATGGGAGATTTGTTTTGCATGGTACAACAGTGCACCTGCTGTTGGGAATACTATAAGCATTTTGTGCACTCAGTAAGCACGCGGTAAGCACCTGAATATGACAAAATGAATGTAAATAACTAAGTAAAACATGAATTAGAAGTAAAACATTTTAATAACAATATTAAATCTCCTTCAGGATAAACTGTATTTGCCAATTACAGACCTAGTTTGGTGGCTGACAAAAAGTAAAAATGAGAATAAAAACACACACACATAATTTTTCTTTTTTTTCAATCTTCCCCTATTGGGGACATTTACCTTCACTTACTGTGCTGTAGATAGAAAACACATCTTATTTAGGTTCTACAAGTATACATTAAAGCCCCATTCACACCACTGTGCCGCAGTGTTTTGCGTGGATCGCTGCACTGTAGTGTCATTCATTATGACCGGCACCCCAATGACCTTTTAACCAGTGCAGTACAGCACAAGGCGCCTTGTGCTTGGCATTCTGGGGAAATGCCACCTGCCCCATTTTCATATGTCTTGTGGTGTGTTCCAGACCATTCATTTTGAACACACCACAATGCACTTCAATGCAAGACAATACATGTGTTGCAGTGCACAGTGTTTTGGTGTGAATGGACCCTAGAGTCACATGACCCACTTGATCTAGAAATGTTAGAGTGTAAAGATCATTTACCTGAAAGGATTCATCAGGTCTGTGTCCAGCATTACAGTAATATGTCACATCTAATGCTACAATCCTCCCATCATCCATATAACCAACCTGCGGTAAAGATAACAAGATGATGATATGGTAAATGCTACTATATTAATAAACATATTATTATTAACTTGTTAGAAAATTTGGGGAATAAGTTGGAAGAGGGAAAAGATCATGCACCGTGTGGTGAAAGCTTTCTGTGGGAAATAAAAGTCTTTTTGGAACAAGGCACTGCTGGGATGTGCCCCAAGACATTGGATTTATTGTAGTGTCCTGACCCCAGGGTCATAGGTATACACTGGAAACTAACAGTACACATCATTTTATAGCAGAGACCTGCAACTTACAGAGCAACAAGCTTCACTTTTAAAGCAAAATAGTGTTGATTACCTGATCCCACATCAGAGGAGCAAGATGGTGATGATTACAAGGTTGTCATAATTAAATGTATGACAACCTTGTAATCAACACTATCTTGCTCCTCTGATCGGGGTTTAGGTAATCAACACTATCTTGCTCCTGTGATCGGGCATCAGGTAATAAACACGATCTTGCTACTCTGATCGGGGATCGGGTAATCAACACTATCTTGCTCTTCTGATTGGGATCAGGTAATCAACACTATCTTGCTCCTCTGATTGGGATCAGGTAATCAACACTATCTTGCTTCTCTGATCGGGTATAAAAACAATTTTGGCTAACTGACAGGCTTACCAGATAATATCCAACAATAAAGCATGATCATGCACTTTATAAAGACTTTTGAAGTATTTTTAAATCTGCAGCTTTTATTAAAATAATATATGATAATCCTGCCATAGGGGGTCCTTGTTCTTCCTTTTATAGGATGGCAACTTCCTAGGTTGTAACTTCCTCTTATAGGATGACAACGCTCTGTGTCTGTCTCCCAGTTTTGCCCCTGTGTTGTCACCCTGTTGAAAATATTTCTAATGCAGACTTCAAGAGGCAATTTCAGCAAACCGTATGCAGACGTGGTCCATTGTGCCCTATAGAACATGAAGATGTCCCTACAAAATAGTGGGAAATGCATTCATAGGATGCAGAACTAGTCTATTTAGTTTGGAACACAGTAAAAATAAACAAAAAATGACAGAGGTGTTTTTATTGTTGTCCATGTTAATTTCTCCTCATTTCCTGTCCTAGATGCCCCCTCACCAGGTAGGAAGGGACACATCTATTCAACAGGCATATAGACAGCAATACATTCCTGAGGGGTGGAGGAACCAGAAGGAAGAGCAGGAAATGATTGTACATGTAGACAATGTAATGAGGTGCATTGACACACTTCACAGTATACTGTGACTCCAGAAGTGATATACTGTAATTAGTAGCCCAGAATTCACCTTGTATTTGCCAAAGAATGGAGGTTGATGTCTTAATATAAATGATTTTTCTCTATGTTGAATAACAGAGGAAACAGTTTGACTGGTTCTGAAAAAAAAAATATATCAGTGTCAAAAAAAAGTAGATATTGACTCGGATTCATTTAATTGTATGCTGAAGTTCAATTAGAAGAATTAACGTGGACCTGAACTCAAAAAATGAAGTTTTCCTTATGTTATAGGCGATGTTTAGAAATAATCATTGTCCTATGCATTACCTTTAAAAATGTACCTTTTGTCTGGAATTCCCCCTGAGAAATAGCAGTGTGGTCCCGAGTATGTGAGTGTGCCTAGGCAATCCTGTCCATATACTGTAGGCTTATAACTGTATATCTGCATTGTGAGATCTAAGGCACTACTGCCTCCAACTACAAGTCTCAAGAGATTTGGAGTGAGATTTGGTCACTACTGTCCTGCTCACTATTATCCTTGCTGGAGGCTCTGATATGAGAAATCAAAGCCCTGCCTCTACCAAGATGGCCGCCTCCACACAGAAACACAGTGCAAAACAAGACATGGCAAGTCAGTAATGAGCAAAATATTGGTTGCAGGGAGACCACAGGCAATGCTGGTGACTAATCCATTACCCTCTGTCTGCTTTTTTTTTTTGGCACAGCTTCCAGAGTACGTGTTCCTCTTTAAGGTATGATACATGGTCAATAAAAATAGAATACTTGTAGTATAAAATGAGAAAGATACAACTCTTTTATTATGCTGTTATTTATATTTGAATAGAGTAACAGTAATTCACTATGTCAAACAGAATTGCCAATAAGTCCATAAATCTATAGGCCCTTTAAGGCTGAACTTTAGGCATGGAAAATTTTGTTTAAATATATTTCTCAATAGCCTCAAAGGATGTAAATCCACTATGTGTGCTCCAAATGCCTTTGCGAGACCAGTTATTACCTTGCATAAGAAGCAATGACATCTGGAATAAGAGGAAGGGACCCAGCAGGCTCCACCCACTACAGGCAGAAAACTACAGGAGGGGGCGGATACAAGACCAGTCACCCTGCACAAGGAGAGAGAGCAGCAGTGACTGGCCTTTGCTACAGGAAAGGTTTCACACTGGATTCAGATTCAGGAGCAATGCACAAAATTCAAGTAAGAATACACATGACTCTTGTATTTAGACAATATTTGCTTATCCCAGAGTTCAGCTTTAAGATAACTACCAACTGTGTGCCCCTTATCTGAGTAGGTAACCCACCCATTGTGCACTGGGCTAGGCTTAAGCATGGTTCCATGCAGAGTCCAGTACCAATAAACGTTCCTCCACCCAGCACTACCAAGCCACTTGCTAGATGCATTCTCCTTCACATCAGTCACTGATCACTTTAGCTTTTTGATTAAGGTTTATTTTTGCTCAATAAATGCTGGAGGGAGGGTTAGGGGACAGAATTCCCAAAATAGGAATAATGGCTTGTAATTGCTAGTGGTAGTAAAGATTACTGTTGGCCCTTTAAGAGCAGCCAAATTTTGGTGACCCTATGATAGCAGTCACAGTCTATTTCTAAAGGCTAGTTTGAATCTTCCTCCTTCTCTACGTAGTCTCTAACTCATAAATTGTTACTCCTCACAAGCACTACAGGAGACAACTCAACAGCAGCAGGCGGACATAATTATTATCCTGAGCTTAGGAGAAATCCACAGAACACAAACAGGGGAATTTATCAAAACTGGAGTAGACATTTGGAGCAGCTGTGCATGGTGACCAATCAGCTTCTCTCTTAAGTTTGTTCAGTTAAGATTTGAAAATGAAAAAGAAGGGCTGATTGGTTGTTGTGAACAGCTGCTTCAGATTTTGTCTGCTCCCCTTTTTATAAATTCCCTTCAAAAATTTAAACAAAAAACTCAAGCTGGCTACAGTCTAGGAACAAAACCCCACTAAATGTAACTGGGGGCACTCCAGCTTAATGTGTATTTCCACTTTTGCAGCAAAATTGGAATCATACCTACTTTTATATGTCTTACATGTTCCCATTCACATAGCAAAACTTAAAAAATGAATGTAAAAAAATATTAATTGTTCATTTTTGACCATAGATATCCTTTAAGAGGTTAAGGGTACGTAGTTGAGTTGGTTTGCATTGGAGTATTGCATTATTGATATTCAGGCTTTTTTAATTTTAAGACAAGCTCAAAGTGCATTAAAAGAGGTCTCTCTGTATTTTTTTTATAATATCCTCCAGTAGGTTTTCTGTTGTTTAAGATGAAAACATGTATGTGAATAACTTTACTGCACAATAGAGAAACCCAAAAATATTATTACTATGTGACCCAAACTAATTTACTAGCTGTGTTTTTTAGGTTTCTTTGGACTAATTATCGTACATTGTGGGAAACTGTACACAACACATTTTATTACCTAGAAAATTATATGTATGTAGTCGGTAATAGGCATAATTAGCAATGTCTTGGCAGCGTACATGTATCTATCTTCCAACCCTAAACAGTTAAGTAGCCAAGCCCACAATAAAATGTTGTTTTTGAATATGTTTATGGGTGCCATAATCTTTATAAAGTAAAGCGCATTTAAGATTCAAATGTTAAAGGAAACTAGTTACTTTAATGGACATCCAGAGTGAGGCTTAGAAGACAGGAAGGACTGGGGCCAGGCTCCCAACCCATAGACCTAGTAAGTAATCCCATATCACATGTATTTCCCACCCTTCCAGATACATCATCCAGTTTATTGTTTAGCTCTAAATCTCATACAAAGGAAGCATTTCCCAGTCAGGCTTTGTAATTCTAAGATGAGAGATGAGTTGCACTGTGTTTCGGGTAAATGACAGGCAGTTTCCATTGCTGAGCCACTGGGCTGTGCTGTACTGCTCATGCCATAAAGAATAACGGTCTGCAGGGAGACCCATAGGCTGCAATGCACAGTCCACTATGTCTCAAGATGTCATATAAAGCAAAGGGCAACGCAGCATAGGAAATATTTTATTTGGCTTCATAGAAAACAGCAGCTTTCATCTTTCACATATGTTGTTAAATACTTTGTCTTTTTTCAGCCTTGTACAGTCTTTCTATACACACTCCGCTTCCCGCAGTGAAGATAGTAATCACTGTGTTGCTTCATAGAAAACAAGCAATTAGAAATGCAAAACGTCTTTCTATAAGCAACCAAAAGAAAAGGTCATATTGCCAGAAACTAAATAAATAACCAGTGCATTTGTTTTTATGTGTCCACAAGTGACCCTCTATCCAAGCATTCTGAGATATTAAGAGCTCCTGTAGAAGGGCTATGTTACTGAACACTGCATTTTTCAGTCCAAGACAGCACTACTGGAACACGAGTTTGGGCAAATGCATACATTTGTTCCATATGTGCCATATGTTTTAAGTAGCTTTTTTTGCAGAAATCTCAGAACAGTTGTAACCTAGGGACAGCACTTGATCCTTCTCCACCTGGGACTGAAGAACTTTTGAAACAACAGAAACACATCTCAATAGGACAAACTTGCTGCAACCGATACCGTTTGACAATTTTTATTCATGTCAAGCACTGATCTTGACCCTTCACTCGCACATGCCCCTATTGGCCATTTACTATGAAGGATGGCCTTGCTGGCCATTAGCAATGTATGGGACGGTATATCAACCGGGTATACAGCGCTAATAATTCAATTAGTGGTTATTAAAGTATAAGTGTATTACTTAATATAATTGTAATTAGGTGTATTACTTAATTACAATAAGTGCTAGATCGCAAGTGATGGTGGGAAAAAAACAATAATGTTTAGCAATAATTATTGTCAGAAGAAGATAAACCGTGACAAAAAATGAAATTTTTTGTCAAATTTTTTGACATTTTTTGTCACGGTTTATCTTCTTCTGACAATAATTATTGCTAAACATTATTGTTTTTTTCCCACCATCACTTGCGATCTAGCACTTATTGTAATTAAGTGACACTATTGTCTGTAAAAACAGTTTGGATGTATACACTTATACTTTAATAACCACTAATTGAATAGCGCTGTATATCCGGTTGATATATTCTAGACCTACGGGTTTATAGTATGCCAGCTTTCAATTAAAAACACAATATTTAGAGCGCACTCCTGTAGAGCAGACACAACTCTGAAGGTTGACTACTGGTGGTGTGCGAAGCTCCTCACAAAAGGGGGAGGGACCCTGTGTAACAACCCAAAAACAAAACACTTTATTGAGGAGCGCAACTACCTGAAATCACTTTGGTGAACACATGGGCTGAACACTGCTTGTACAGTAATGTTGGGACATGTATATGTCAAATACGAGTGTAGAACACCAACCTATAACTGGCCCTATAGGATAAAAAAGATGTTAACTTACAGTTAGGATGTGGGAAAATGTGCCCAAAAATCTCTCCCGGGGTTCGCTTCAGGATCTGTTGGTCGGGTCCTTCTAGCTGGCAGGTGAGAGGTGAATGGCTAAATGGCTTGTTCCCTCCAATTGTCAATTTTCGGCTGGTCTAAAGCAAGTATGCGATGGTGAGACAGCCGACGGCTGGGACGGGGAGAGTGTAAGGGGGAGAGCGAGGTGCCGCGGACAGCACTGAGGCGCCTGGTCCCGTGTGTATTAGCGATGCAGTCGGGCTGCTGTCTCAGATTTCCGGTAATCTCGTAGTCAGCGAAAGTCGTGAAGGACTGAACGGGGAGTAGGAGTTCACGGTGGGTGGATGGCTACGCGTTTCGAGGAAATTCCTCTTTGTCAAGCCACAAGATAGATAGGTTGGTGTTCTACACTCGTATTTGACATATACATGTCCCAGCATTACTGTACAAGCAGTGTTCAGCCCATGTGTTCACCAAAGTGATTTCAGGTAGTTGCGCTCCTCAATAAAGTGTTTTGTTCCAGCTTTCAATTAAACACTTTGTTACACTTTAATAGGAGTCATCACTCGTAACACGAGGTGTACATTTCACTTTATTTTATTTTATTTAATCACTCTCTACAGATATTCAACATAAACTTATTGGTAATAGTTCAATATGTTTACTATCTGAACTTTTTAGCGCTGCTCATCCAGCTAAACTAATGTATGGGATGGGTGGGCCCCAATTTGACACTACAAAGAAGTGCTGATAGTTGTCATTTACATCAGCCCAGGATTTGGGGTGCTCAGACTGCAAAGTAATCTATATAAATGTATGTGCGGACCCTTTTATAAGCCTGAATTGTAGTGTTGGAGCCCGTCATTGACATTTGCATTCTGACATATTTGTTTTAATGTGATGGGTGGTCGCACTGGCCAAAAGGAAGGTTTGAAAGGCTGGACCCATCTCTTTCAATAAAAAGTAAAAACTTCAGGTCTATCGTATTTACTGTTTCTTTCTAATGTGTTTTTTTTCTTTACTTAAGGTAAACTCTACATATGCATTTTTCCTCATATTCTTAGTTTGGGGAGTTCCCCATGTTAACTTTTCCATTTGTGTTTTATGGAACAATTATTGTATAATTTGTTTAATTTATATGTATTATAGGGAGGTATACATCATAAACACAATACAAAAATGTGATGCATTCTCTGATAAACTTACTTATGAGCAGCTACAGCCGTGATAGCAGCTTGAGAGGCCGTGTGCGAGAGCTCTGTGTGTTTCCTTTTCTCCAAACAACACAGGATGTAATCAGAGGGAATGTTTAAAGCGGATGCCACTGCAGCCTGCCAAAAGAACCAAGGAATGTAAGACCTGTAGCTCCGAACTGCCACCATAGTTATATAGCATGTAAATTGTAAATGGTTTTTATATATAGTTGGCATAAACAGTAATGCTTTCTAAAATAGCAATCACATGAACTCATACATATTCAAAGTAAATCTTTCAAGAAAGAAATGTGGAGGCTGCCATTGCGACCCTTCATTCTACAAATGCTAGCTGCATGGCTGATCCTCTGCCGGCGGTACTGAAGTCAAACATTTAGAACGAGTATAGAGATAAGGACTTCTGACTTCTCTCTGACTTTCCTGATCAGTAATGGCAGCCCCTGAGTTTTTCTTAGGAACAGTTTATTTTAACTTTAGGTAGGGAAACAAATTGAAATTATAGGTGAAGTAAATACAGTATAGATTATATCTTCCGTGAGGAGAAAAAGTGTACTCATTACATCAATCTGTACAGAGTTTAAACAGATTACCTGATGTACTATAATGGAAACTGAGGTGAACCTGTGTTGATTGCAAACATCCAATTATTAAAAGTAGATTTTTTTTTCAAATTCTCCAAAACATGATTGGATGAGTCAACTAACCTTGATATCGCCGAACTTTCCACTGCACTAAATCAGGTCCAGGATGACTTTAGAGAAAGCACAGTAGATGTAGGAATTGCAGCACACCTCCAATTAAAATGGTTCAGATACCACTTTATTTCACTAGGATCAGTGGACAATCGAGTAAAATAAATATTACACTACATGTTTGCAAATCAGTGATAAACACTGCTCCCCATCCGTGTGCTCCACCACTCTCTTGATCCACTCACCAGATGCGGTGGACCATCTAACAAACAATAGTCAAAAGCACTTTATATAATAAAGATCTCACTACTGTATTCTGTCTCCTAGGATCACACATTCCCAAATGTTTCAGTAGTGTGTAAAAAATATATTATTTTTCTTCCTCTACACCATGCTCCAATGTAACTTCTGTGGTGGTAATAGCTGTGTGCTCCACCTCACCCTGGAGGAGATTCAACTTTTGGTTATGATCTGCAGAAGAGCCTTACCCACTTTTATTAGGGACTGTTTTTCTCCACAGAGTTAACACACCCATTTCTTACTCTTCTTCACCTGGTTAATCATAATTTCTCTCACCAAGCCCTGATAATGAGGGTGTTTTTGGACCCCTGAACCATGATGGCTGTTCTACGCGATTATCCCCTTACCCTAGTAGAATAAAGTTGCATCTGGGCTATTTTAATTAGCGTGATGCTTCAATTCCTACATCTACTGTGTTCACTGTTAAGCCAAGGATACTGTGAAGTCCCTTAAGCCAGTGATAGCTGCCTATTAGCCAGATTACACATATTAACATCACTTAAGAACTATTAGATGAAAAAAACAGAATAACCACACAGGTCCAGCGCTCATTTTCCATTTAAAGACATTCATGGAAAGTACATCACACTTAAAGGAGAACTATGAGGTGAGTGCTTTTCACTCACCTCATAGTTCTAGCCGACCTGTGACAATGAGACTGTCACAGGTCGGCTCAGTAGATCGGGAGGTGAGCGAACACATACCGGCGTTCGCTCACCTCTCGATCCTGTCACGGCTCTCTGCCGTGACAGGGGAGGGGCTGGATTCCCCCCTCCCCGCTCCGATCCGCCAGCGCTGACTGGCGGAACGGACGGGGGAGGGGGCGGGTACAGCTGGCTCTGCCTCTAGATAGGCAGAGCCAGCTGTCAGTCACGCAGCTGGGCGGATCCAGACATAAAATTGTCGAGATCCGCTTCAGCTGCGGTGTCTCAGTATACCGCTAGCTGTAGCTCGGGGTATACTGAGCTTAGGGTGACGGGAGGACGCTAGTTTGTGTCCTCCCGTTACCCTAAGGAGAACTATGGGGAAAAGCCCTAACCCCATAGTTCTCCTTTAAAGTGACATTAAAGGATAAAAAAATGTTCCCTCCCCCCAATGTTAATGTCAGCACTTACCTTAAATGATGTCTCTTAATCCGATCTTCTTTCCTGATGTTTTCATCTGTCCCTCCAGTGGTGCGGCGGCTCTCTGATCCAGCGCTGACTCCTCTGCTTGCTGGCACTTCTGATCCCACGGTGTCTGCATGCGGTGCACGCGTCCATAGACTTACCTCGTGTCTCTGCTCGTCTCCCGGCCGAGAATCCGAACTGCGCATGTGCCCGCCCCACGATGCTTTGCGGCCGCCCGAACAGTTTCGTTTCTCGGGCGGAAGCGTGCAGCGAAAACAAGGTAAGTTTAAACCGCTGTTAAAGCGTGTTTTTTTTTTCCAACTGTTTGCCTATATTTACTGCTGGCTAGCATTAGATATAGGCATAAAACGGGAGGGTTTAGAACCCCTTTAAGTATAATAGGTCCTAAATGTTTATTTGTAATGTATTAATAAAGAGGTCCCTAGTGTTATGTTCTTCTAGGACCCAAATGTGAGATTTCCATTGTTCCTCGATCCCAAATAATATTTATTAAGTACATTAATACACCCGTTCCTTGATGCAATCTTTCCTTGAATTTACTGTAAAAAGGAAGACAAACATATGCCTGCCACTGCAGTGGCTTCCAGTAGAGTCCAAGCCTTATGATTACAGGGACCCAGCAAAATTATTCATGAGTCCTAGATAAAACCTTCTTCCAACAAGCTGCACACCTAAGCGCCCAAGAAGATTAGAGTACAGAACACTGTACCTGTATTGATGCTGGATCCTGGGTTGATATAAACACTTCTATTTCATTTTCTTCTATTCTAGGAATGACCCGTACAGTCTGGGATTGCAGAAGACCATTCTGTCCTTCTATATATTCCTCACCTGTTCTTTGAAAAGTAAAAACAAAGGCAGCACTCCAGACATGTATTCATCTCTTGCAATGAAACATTAAGGCTTGTGTGTTCTTGCAGCTAGCATAAATCTCAGGCGCCTCCTAAGCAGAAGATAATATGATGCATGCAGATCCGTAGCAGTTAAATAAGTGGATTCAGCACTGTCCTAGAATCTTCTATATTTATTTTGAAGATACAAATGCAGACCTTTTTTATGCTTCCTATTTATTCATGTTTCAGTTTTAGACATCCTGCAATCTTAAAGTGTATGTAAACCCTAACAATGAACTTCTCTTATTTGGTTCCTTTTGGTCTGTTAAATATACCTCTGAAAGGGTTTTACAAAATCTGTTTGATAAGTAAAAAAAAAAAAAAATGAAAACAGTGAGTTTGCGGTGCTAAACCCCCTTATTGCATATTAACTAGATATCATAAAGAATATAAAAAAAATATTATTAAGATCTTGGTGTGCCTTAAACCTTATATTCGTGAACAATGATAAACCTTTTAAACTGGATAAAAATAAATAAAAATTAGATGCTCCAGTTGCTAAGAATTAATAAAGTGCACTGTTAACTTAGTGAAAATGATGTGAATATATCACAGTGAATAGCACAATAAACCAAAAATAGCCGTGAATATCATAAACCAAAAATGTGTTAAACATTCAATAAATGGTACTTTTAATGCAATCCAATCTGGATATGTAAAATACCAGATTATGTGAATATATCACAGTAGATAACACACTGAACAAAAAAGCCGTGAATATGATAAACCAAAAAAAGTGTAAAGCATTCAAAAAATAATACTTATAATGCAATCCAATCTGGATATGTAAAATACCAGTTGTGACAAACATGAGATAATTTAAATCCTTATAGTTAAAGGGTCTAGGACTTATTGTCTCTATTGTGGCAGCTTTATTTCCCATAATGTCAAATTATTATCTAAAGCGCAGATTAACATTTAAAAAAAAAAAAAACTGTTGATCTTGCCAGAAATCTTGTGAGCAGAAAGATACCTGTGCTCCCTGCCTCTGCTGACTGTCATCAATTACCTTGTTCCCAGCTGTTTCTGAGGATTACAGAACCACACCCCTCTATGTTATGGGGGAAAAGGAGAGGGGTGGGTTCCGAAGTCCTATCATCTGTAAAAAAAATAAGTCAAGGCAATCTTTATCTTGAAGACGTTACACTGGTCATCCAACCAGCTTTCTAAATTCAGAGTTACTTTTTGTTTTGTACAAGTCATTCTGATTTGAGAAAGCTGGTTGGATGACCAGTAAAACGTCTTCAAGAAAATTACAGCAAGTCCAGTTGCCTTGACTTATTTTTTTACAGATATACCATGGCCTGGATGAATGAGAACCTTCACAGATGTACTCCTATCATGTTTCTGTTGTGATACAGAAAAGTAAGTGAGCTGTGTCATCCTAGGACTGGAAGTATGTTACTGGTAGGATCACCAGATAAAAATAAAAGGAAAAAAAAACCTGAAAACAAAAACAAATGCAACTACCAAATCTAAGGACTGGTAAACTGAATGATATTACATTTTTACTCCTGGTTTTAGATATGTTTTAACCACATGCTCTTGATGCCGAGGGATGTTGCCAAAAGCTTATCCATACTGTAACATGAATAAAACAGAAGTATACAAAAGGGAGTGCTGCAGTTGTATCTTTAAAGATTTATATCTGTGGGCTGCCAAGTTCAGTTACATACAATTTCTCAAAACCCTTGGTAATATCTACACCTTAAGATCTCAAACCTCTTCACCACTTTCAAAACATCTAATATTGAAAACAGTGGGAGCTTTACCTTTCCCATCCAATCTCAGATCCACCTTAAGAACTCCGCTTTATTGATTCACAGCATAAGAGAAAACACCAGGTATGTCAAATATGCTGACGTGTTTCAGCCTCCAAGGGCTTTAGTCAAAGCTGGTGTTTTGTCTTATGTAGTGAATCAATAAAGATTGAGGAGTCAGCGCTGGATCAGCGCTTTTTTTTAAGGTGGATCTATACCATACCAAACTATTTGCTGTACTTTAAAAACTTATGTGCCTCAGATCTATAAGACAAAGCAGTGTTGCTGGCCCATTGGCCTACCTAGGCATGCCATGCACTGAAATGTCAGAATCCGCTGAAAACTAAGAAATCAACGCAGAGTAATTTTACAGTTTATTATTCAATATGGAATCTGCATCAGATCTGGGATTCTTATGCCAATATTTATCACATTACATATAAATTGATCACTGATTTTTGGCAGAGTATTCCCATTCAAATGTAATCATTTAGCTATGTGCTATGCAATCACCTCAGCAGAATAAAAACTTTGCAAGTGTGCATTTTATACTGTAAAAACAAAAAAGAAAAAATGTATTTTTGTATTTTCTTTAAACTGCCTGAATTGCAGGTCTTGTTAAATACCTATATTGTATGAATGTCTATGGATATTTACCTTCTAGAATATGATCCGCACACTCAAAAGCTTCATCTACGTTCCCATGCTCTAATTTCCTAAGTGGCCCAAAGAAGGAATTGTGCTTTATTGAATCCTAAAACAGCAAAACATGTCTGCAAGTTATTTTTATGACTGTTTACATTCATATATGTGCTACAAAACTGTTAATTCATAGATACCATCTCACATACAACCTGTGAAGTTGGATACATACAAAGCACATACATTTAGTTAAATGTAGCTTCTTTTTAAAGCCCAACTATAGTCAAAATGTTAAAATAAATCCCACAACAGAGTTTTAAAACAAAAAAGCAGTTGTGGCTGCACCGCACACCTTCTCTTTGGTGCTGCCCCTGCAGTAAATCCTATCCTCTACTAGATGTCCTCAGTCCTCCGGGTTGATGCTGGGCGCTGAGGACATCCTAAAATAGCATAAATGGCACCATGAACTTACATACAGTTATGCAGAAAGTCGTGGGGGGGCTTTAATTCAATGTAACCAATAAAGCAATTCTCAGTGCTGTTTATCGCACATCACTGGAAATTTGAAGCCTGTGCTATGTAACTTCAACTCACATTGCATCCTGTAAAACATGTCGATTTCCAAGGCAGGTTTGAATCTGATCGTTGGCCATTGTGTAATTGAGGCTTTTCTATAGGTAAAACAACAAACAGGCTGCAATGGGTTTGTTTGGGATACAAATGGGCCAAAAATACCTGGTTTCAGTTTGTGGAACAGGAACCAAATTTTTTCAACTCTAGTAATTTTAAGGCTAATAGGCAAGGAGTTGTCAAACAAAGGGCATGGGGAGGTAGACGCTTACACATTTGGTGGACAGCAGCTCTTTTAATAATGCTTAAAGAGAAACATTAAAAATGCACTTTTCTTTAAATTCCTTTAAATATTATACTTGGGGGATGCCCTAAACTTGCCTTTAAAGTTATTCCTGTACGATGTATACAATGTACTACAGCAAAACTGGCATTTACAAAGCCGCAGACTCTTTTCATCACTACGATAAATTTATAAAAGAATCCAGAGTCCATTTATAGATACTATACGTCTTTTTTTTTTAAACGAAAGAAAGAAGAAAAAAAAGAATCAGCATGGGGTTCCTCCCTCACAATCCATACCAGACACTTATCTTTGAAGATGGTCTGGTATGTATTTTAAGGGGGACTTCATGAAGAAACAACAACAAGAAAAAAAGAGAAAACATGTGGTCCCACCCAAAACCCATATCAGACCCTTGTTTGAGCATGCAGCCTTCCTGGACCATACCAGGCCACATGGGGAGGGTGCCTTGTCCGGGTTCACCCTCTTCTTTTTTGAAAGAAAAAATGTCACATCGTACAGAGATGCAGATGAACAATGCCCACCGACCAGAAAGAAAGAAAAAACATCACTGATCCGGTCTCGACGTACTCCACATTGTAACTGAAAGCTCCTAGTTGAATATATATAAGGAGCAGTCTTACATAACTAACTGAATATGGTCATGACCGCATTTGAGCAATGACATCTCCCAGGAGACCTGCTGACTTAATAAAATGTCAGCAGGCATCGAGATATTGGTTGCTAAAACACTGTCTGCTGGCTTCCTAGTAATCAATGGTGGTCTGCAGCCTGTACAGTAGGATGTATTCATTTATTGGTGGTAGTAATACTGCCAATAAATAAATGAATTCCTGATACAGGAGGAGTGGGATGGCAAATTGGCCAAATAGTCCAACCAGTAAACAGACTTGAAGCAGGCAATGTTTGGGTCGAACCCAACATTGAGCCAAACCCAAAGCTCTTCTCCAGTTTGGGAATTCCTGTTCTGCATCAAGAGTATGTGTTCTTAGGTCACCAGATAACCAACAACAGATACGGGGGTGTATTGGAACACTACAGTAATGCTTTGATGAAAAAGTGATGTACTAAAAACATACAGTGTGCTCCCTGTATGCATTTTAAGGTTCAGTTTTCAAGTCTGACTAGAGTATACCTTTCAAGAAAATCTGCCATATATCAAGATACCTGTGCAAGAAGGTTCAGATAGTAGATGCCATTCTGTGCATCACATGACAGTAAGGGCCTATTCACCCTGGTGCACTTTGGTACAATGGAGTGACATTCATTCTTAAAACCACCCCAATGTCCCTCTATTGCAGTGCATTGCAACAAACGACAGTGCACTGTATCACAAAAAATACTGCAGGTGAATTTTTTTCTGCATTTTTTGTGCTTTGCAGCTTATTGAAATGAACAGGTCGCCTTAACACAATGCAGCATAGTCAAATGGCCCCAACTACGTCTAGTAAATTGCCCGGGGTAAAATAAAGGCAACTTTTATCTGATGCTTCTCCCTTGTGTTTTGCTTAATGAAAGATTCCCAATGGGAATAAGCAAATAACTGACAATATTATTAGAGCATCCAATTTTATTTTCTATTTGAAAATTTGGAAAACTTAGAAAAGAAGCATCTTTCAGCTCAACTAAATGTAGAATGATTTGCCAAAGCTAATTATGACATTTTTCCATAATTGTAAAATGTTTAATCTATAATTAAAGGTCTACTGTATGTCTTCATATGGATCACAATTATAAATATGCAAGTTTGTTTAGAAAGTCAAGTCACCTGAATAGAAAGTATAACAGGTTCCTGGTCTTCATATTCTACCCGTACTCGTTGAGCTCCTGTATTAGCATGGTCCTGTGTGTTTGCTACCACGGCACATATTGCCTGTCCAATGTAAGTCACCTACAGAAGGCAGAAAGACATTTTGTAAAACATGGATGTACCAGACAATACTGTGAAAATAAATATATGTAGTTTTCCCCAATTGTACCTCATTCTCTGCAAATAAATTTGAGTTGCTTATTCCAGGAACATCAGCAGAGGTTATCACATCAACCACTCCTGGGGCCTTTAATGCATCTTCTGTAGTAATGGATCTGACAACAAATTAAATGTAAAATGCACGTGACTAAAATGATGTATTGTCAAGCCTTATGCTAATGTACAAATCCTATAATCATTAAGGACAATAAAGAACTAGAACTTTTAGACAGATGGTATATTGCATGTATTACATGATTTTAGCATGATGTCTGGTGCTTGTAACTAATGCCAAAAATAGTTCCCCATCCACAATAGATGTATCTCCATCATCCTCTTCTGTAATGGTTTGTAAAGCATGAGGTTGGAAATTTACCGGTTCTTCCTCTTCATATGGATGAGTCATATGTTCAGCCTAGAAGGTGGAAAAGATAATAATGCCACTTTTACTGACTGTAAGATAACGACATACAGTAATTACAGCAGAAACCAAGAGCTTCTGCCTTGTGTGATTTGTATTTTTGTTAATGTTTTACTGCAAACAAACATAAGCTGAAATATAATTCAGTGTACATATGTGTGCAAACTGAATATTGATTGGATGTTGGCTTTAATAATGACGGTTTCAGGGCAAACACTCGTATGATTGATCTGGCACTTCCTTAACAAGTTAAGTGAATACTATTTATAATAGCTGCTGAGGTTTGTATATTCGCCAGCAAACTTAACTTAAAGTGAAACTGCAAAACTTTAAAAGAGAACTAAATCCAAACCTTTTTTTTGGCTTTAGTTCTCTTTTGGGTCGCAGGAGGATCTTTACTAATGTACTCCTGTGACCCAAACTCATGATACAGGCTGCTATCTGCTGGCACTGCAGCAGAGAATATTGTCAACATCCACCCCGCTGCCTGATTGACATCTGGTTCTGCCTCTCTAGAGCCAGCTGTGCTCGCCCCTCCCATGTCTGTCCTTCCAGTGGTTGCTAGAGAAACAGGAGGAAACCCCTGAGGGAGCAGTGGCTGACAGTCAATGCTCTCTGCAAAGAGAGGCCGTGAGCTAAGCAATCAGCGGTTTGTGCTCTCAATATATAGAGCTGGCATGTGACAGTTGCAATGTCACATGACAGCTCTAAGTATTGAGAAGAGAATATTTTACTCTCCCAATATTTCTCCTTTAATTGTATTTATTGTGATTAGAGTGGGAAGTGTTGCATCCCGGTTAAGTATTACAGTCCCTGTTGGCTTTATGGATAAACACTCAGATTTCCATATAGGCAGGGCTAAACTAGGCAATGGAAGCAGCCAGGTGTATACAGTACACCAGCTTACATTTGTGCATATGGACAAGCTAGATACATTTTCAATATCAACAATAGTTTTATATCAATGCAAACCCAAGAAGGTTTAAGTGCATAATACAGGCTACAGTAAACTCTTGCTTTATTGAAACAAATGTGACTGAGACTCTACAGCCTTAGGAGCTCACACTAGCTTGCCTATTTTTCCAGACAGACCTGCCTGTCTGCTACATTTTAGATTTACCAGTCTGGGCCTGCTAATGACTCTCTTTGTAGTCAGCAAAAGCAAATGAGTAAATGTCAAGAGGAAAGAAAGTAACAGTAGGGCACAAGCTTTGCGTTTGTTCAGGACGTGGTTGGTGACAACTATGATCCCTACTGTTATTCCATTGCCTATAGACCGCACATAAACCCTTTCAATTAAACTGCTAACTTGCATATGACTACTTACTTTGTTAGTGAGGAAGCCATTGGAAGTTTGCTGATGGAACTGTTTGGCTGACTTGCTGAAAACTGTTGTGTACTGAAAGTCCTGCACAAAGGATAACGTTTTTGAAATATAACTTACAAGTCTATAGTCTTCATAGAGAAACATTATACGTTCTGGAAACAAACTATTACAAAGTTACTTGTCAAAACTCTAACAACTGTGTCACACGAGACATCCTACCAAATGACAAAAGTACTTCTATTAACGCTGACATTAAACTGAAAACAACAGAAAAAATATTAAAGGGCACATTTCAAATTAAAAAAAGAAAGTAGCCACAAGCAAACCATTAGCTGCCATGCATGTAATAAAATCATTCCTTTTTTTTTTACATATTGCAAGTAATTCCTCTGTAGGACGTTGTTGCAAGTATCTGTTCACACACCATTTAATTCCAATATCTAGAGCCAGGCAACGTCTGTTGGGAATCTACTCAGGCTTGCTCATGTGGAATGGTCAACTTAAAACCCAACTCCAGAATAAAAATGAAAATCTCCCCCACACTCCCTCCCCTCACTAATTGCTAGGTTACAAAAAGAAAAACCTTTCTAGGTCCCATTTTTCCCTTACTTGAACTCATGATCATCCAGTGCTGGGTCCTTCTTCTCTCAGTTTACCCGCTTCTACTGGGTGCCCACATCACTGCCTATGTGGCTTGGGCAATTATCATTGCCTGTCCACGGGGGGTGTCCTCTCAGAATCAGGAGTACTACAGACGTTGGCCTCAGGGGAGTTAAGGGGATTGACTATCAAGTTTTACTGCACGGCACTGGATTAGCAGTCCCCTCTAGTGGAAACAGCATCAGTGAGGGATTTGGATAGGGGGGCCTGAGGTGAGCATAGTTTTTTCCAAAAAGGTAAGCAAATAAAAACACCTGTCAGGATGGTTAGAGTGGGATGGGAGGAAGGGATAATGGGGAAACACATTTTGAATGGAGTTAGGCTTTAAGTCTTGCGCTGCCAATTATGTATGCAGTACGTCGCTGGCAGTGGGCCCCTGTAAACTGATTCCCAGTGGCTATAGCTACCGGGACTTTGTTTACCTGTGTAAAGCCAGTGTGACCAGCATCATGGCTATCAATGGGGAGAAAAAAAACAGTGAACTGCCATTTACTGATTTTTCCCCGCTGGAGGTGATGCTGATTGCATCACTTCCGGCTCCTCAGCCATGATTCCCCGGCTAGAGAAGCCAGGGAAGAAGCTATTCAAGCATGATCTGTGCTTGAATAGCTTCTTTGAAGTGGAGAGGTAAAGCTAGGGCTCTAATAGACCCCTAATGCCACTGTAACGAGAACCCGTCACCACTAATGCTATAATTTATGTGAGCCCCCTATTGATAGCAATGAAGTAAAATAATAAAGTTAAATGAAATACTTTTAAAAAAATGTTAAAGTCCCCCGCATACCAATATAAACATGAGTTTGGTGCACCTGCCACCGCATGTGGCAGAGTGAGAGCAATAATTATTGGGTCATATTCATGGTTGACTCTAAACTAATGACTACAGGATTTTAAAGTGTTGCCTATGGACAATTTGGGGCACCGTATTGTTGTCGCCATTTTACGGGCGCAAACAATTTTTAAGCTTGGCATGTGGGGTATCTATTTATTCGGCACAACCTCATCTTTTATATTTTAGAAAATAATTGGCATTCCATTGTGTTTTTGTGTGCTAAAATGAACTTAAGTATAATTTTTACAGAAATGTTGGGTTTGAGTTGTGCTGCTAATATCATGCTATGTATACATTTGCATTTTATTTTACAAGTTCTCTGTGCTTTCCGTAAACATATAATTCTTGGGGGCGGGGGCAAAAAACGCTTTGACAGCAAAAGGGTTAAGGCAACTCCCACCCACCTGAATATACATACTGCCTGTAACTAGTTAAAAATCAATGTAGCTGGTGTTTGTAAAGCAGGTGCAGACCACACAATGATATAGATGGCTTGCTTCCTAAAAATGGAAGTTTACATAAATCTGTTTTCTTCTCTTCTTTTTTTTTCCATGTAATTATCCTTTAATATTAATACGGATTTTATCACATGCTTGGATGTCCATCAAGAGTTATAAAACTGCAGGACATAAGAGGGCTGTTTTTCTTGTACTTTTATATAAAACGACAAATGTTATTACCTTGAATGTGTTACTATGTGTAAGAGCATGGCAAAACACTACTATTGCCAAGTCTATATATCCCTTTAAAGGGCACCTATCAAGACAGAAATATGGAATCCGCCATTACTCACTAATTGAAAGGTGCACACTCTGGAGCTGTCATCCCCCTACTGCTTTTAAATTTCATGACCAAAAATAGACCTTAAAATAACTAGAGAGCTGAGCAATGATTTATTTTGCTATATTTTTGTAATATTAGGAATACTTCACATATTTCATGATTTTAGGATATAGATTTGCTCAGTAAAGTTTATTTTGTGAACAATTTGAAACAAGGGTGGGAGAGAAGTTGAGGGTGGTTGAATCTCTTTTTTTTTTTCTAAATCACACAACAGAAACAAACCATGACTTACAGCTGTATCAGAGTGTGGAAAATGCAAGGTCTTCTTTAATTCCTTTGACACTTGGAGGTAGAACTGAAAGAGGAAGCTGATCGCCAGTGTTCGCTCATACTCCACCATCCCAAAGGCTGATTCCTGCAGAGGGGTCTCTTCCAGAAATAATCTACAAGCTTCATCCAGCATTGTCTCATCCCATCGTCTGTAATGTAACATGAATATATTGGGGAAATACAATGACAAACAACTGCCTTACTGGAAGCAGTACTCAGACATTTTAAAGTGATATTCAAGTCAAAAGGTTTTTTAAACTATTATAAATGTTGGTTAAATCCCTTACAATTAATGCTGCACCTTGATGTTTACAAGTTTTTCTTATGAAGGAATGCAAATTGTTTTTATCTACCTTTGCTTTTGGCCCGCGTACACAGTGTTGCTGTTTACAGCTCTTTTGAATGCTACATTACCATGTCTGATTACAGGTTCTTTATGGTACCTTACTTATCTTCCTCAGAAGCCTTGAGGACATTGTTGGTATTGTTTGATCACTTGTGGATTATGTCTTGTATGTCTATAATCTCTGTTATGTATGAAAACTCTTAAATAACCATTCTTTTAAAAAAAGGTTTTAGTTTCCTGCAAAATCAGTTGGTTTTCTGAGCACTGGTCCTGATATCCTGTATTAGGGTGTCTCTTTTCCCGTCCAGGGTCCTGTAGAACCACCCTTGTGTGTGCCAGTAAGCTGTGTTTGTCTCCATAACTACACAGGCACGGCCGGGCAAGACACTCCCCTGCTCCCTGTTCCCTGTTCCTCTCTTCTCCCTTCTCCAAGCTAGTAGCTAAACAGCTTCTGGAGACTGTGCTGTCCCTTGTGATTTTCTACTGTACAGGAAGTTCAGGGGAGTAGAGCTGAGAGAGTTGGAGCTGTTTGGAAACATGATGACTGAAAATGACATTTCCTGACATTCTGCAATATTTTTTCTTTAAGAGGAAAATATCTTTACTGCAATATTGACAACATGTAAGAAAAGGGTGAATGCTACCTTCCCCATAAATTCACCTGAGAGGGCGTGGCCAGGCGCATGGAGCGGTAAGACGTGCTTTAGCTCGTCTCCCGCTCACAGGGCACTGAACACAGGCAGACAGCAGCCATCCGCTCTCCCCTTTGCCGACCATGAGTGACCGGAGGAAGAAGGGGAAGAAGCAGCATAAAACGGGCCCCACGCCGAGGGAGTTGGCCCGTTTTTTCAGCACAGCGGCACCCGCGGCCTCCAAGGCTGCCTCCTCACATGCGACCAAGATGGCGCCGCCGGAGCTCTCCTCGGCACACGCCGATTCTCCTGACAGGGAGCAGGTGAGCCAGCCTCAAGGGGATTGCCTGCCCCACAGCCCTGAAGGTCCCCAGCATCGATCCAGGTGTCTGTCACAGACCTCCCTAAGCTCCCAGGAGGGGTGGGATATGGAGACCTATATTAAGGTCTTACCCACTATGAGGGATATTGAGTCCTGCTTTGCTCGCATGGAATCTACTTATAAAAAAGAGATGTCAACCTTAAACACCTGAGATTCTCTAAAAGGGACCCTGTCAGCAGAGCTTCACGTGTACACAATTACATACCTGTAAAAGAAGAGGCAGTATATACTTACCTTTCTATAATCCGTATGCTAAAACACTGCTGCTGTACTGCTCCCTAGTCCTTGTAAGTATTCGACTCATCAAGTGGGTCAAATACCTGTTACCCCCACTGCACGCTATGGTTCCTCCCACTGGCACATACATCCTGTATTGATATATAAGCCAGTGGGAGGAACCACAGAATGCAGTGGGGAGAGCAGATATTCTACACACCTAGAAATGTATGTATCATGCAGTATCTGAAGAACAGCAAAGCAGTGTCATTTGAACACAGAGACGGCTAGAAAAGTAAATATATTGCCTCTTCTGTTACAGGTAAGTAACTGTATACAAATGACCCTGCCACAGTCACTTTAACCTATTTGTTACTATTTTCTTCTGGTTTAACTGTCAAATTCATTGCTGTTTCTACAGATTATGGAGGGTGCTGAACCTGTGTTTTTTTTTATAGAGGTTCAGCACTTCCATGGTTAAATTTATACAAAAAACAATGTGACCCCCAGAACAATGAGCCTAGGATTCAGGCTAGTATCCCAATAGCAAAGAAGCGGAGAACTATATTGACATGAAAGGGAAAATGCTGGTCAACACAGTCAAAACGGAGCATGCAAGACATCAATGTGAACAGGTCCTACTGAATACAATGGATTTATCTTTTCTTTGCATTTTGTCTGTACCAATGCCATACATACCTGCCAACAAGCATTTCACTGACGTGCTTTGCAAACATACAAGCTGATTCAGAGCCACCATAATAAATGTTCATAGACATGATGAGGTCTGTGCCTTCTTTCAGCATAACTCTCATTGCAGCAATGTCCGTAGGTGCTGTACTTCCCCATCTCTGCACCTGTCGGAAAGCTGAGACAAACTCCCACTATATGTATAGAAATAAAACAAAGAGAAAATCATTGTGAGACTAATATGTTCTGACAATTGTACTTATCTTCAGAGACAGGCAAAAATAACATTATATCAACAGAACAAGATTGTGAAACAACAGCAGTGATATGTACTTCTAACATAACACAAAACCCTGTAAACAATTTTTATTTGTGCAAAATGCTGCAAAAAAAAGAAGTGTTCTATAGGAATAGGTCTGCTCAACAACAAGGGAAATTCCTATTCAAGAAGAACTAATGCTATGTGATTATATTGCAATTTGGCTATTCAAACACTAAGCTCCTCGGTTCTAAAACACTGTATAAGCGAGGTACGTACTTGTAGTAACAGTCTTTTCTTACAGATGATTCAAACTTGTATATTATAAGCCAAGAACAGCCGCAGCCAGCATGTGACAGATGCTGACTGATTGGCCATTAGACCCCCTTGATGATGTGTCTAGGGTGTGTTTGAAACTGAATGCAAAGTGAGTTATGTATCACAATCCCCACAAAAGCCACTGACCATAAAAATCCCTTAAAGTGGGCTAAGCTGGTAACTAAATGTTTTTTAAAATAAGCAGACAACATACAATATAAAAAGCAATATATCATTTTTGATAAAGTTTAAAAGTGCTTACAAATCCTATGTAAAAGGAGGTGGTCAGGTGGTGATTTTAGAAGGCCAAACCAAGGTGGAGGATTCAGGGAACATAATTTAGCTTGTGGAAGGAGGGCTGCTCAGTTCCCCAACAAGACTATTGCAGGACTGAGCAGCTCATAGGCACAGCTCAATTACCCATTTAGCTATAAATGCTGGGGTGTGTTATTTATTAGAACTAAAGAAGCGGTTTGGATAAGCGGTGAAACACCTTAACATTACAGAGCAAATCCAGTTGAATTTGACTAACCGCTACTAGATATACCTTGACCTAGGTAGGTGAGAATCTTTGCAGACAGCAAAATACACTGTCAAAATACTTATATGTGAATGATTTTACCTACAGTTCCCTTTAGCCACTCTTGAATTTCACACTCTGCCATACCAGCCTGGTGACACTCCAATTCTGTTCTGCACTATTGTGACACCTGCAAGGCCACTAAGCTATGGATACGTTATCATTTCACAAGTCCTCCCTGTATCTTCTCTTTCTCTAAGGCTAAACAGCAATAGTTATATGGCTCAGTGTCTGAAACATATAATATACTGTAGATTAGAGGTACTGTACAATGCAATAGAACCTCTTGATCTCAGTTTGGAAGCTGCTAAGCAAAGGATTGTGGGAAGAGAATATAAATATAAGTTTCAGATAATTATACTAGAACGATTTCCAAATACATATAATGATTGTAATGACTAGCTATTTGGACTAAATGGTTAGACTTTTGTTATTGTATGAAGTTAATTTTTGCTTCTTACATCTTAGAAAACTAGCCTGTAGTTATCCTCTAAATTCCCTTTTGAAGTCATCGAAATTGAAGGACATCATCTTCAACTGTACACTACATGCACCTGTACACTACACATTATAGTTCAGGGTAATATTATCACTGCTTAGAAGTACAATCATTGTTTAATGTGAATGTCTATTCAAACTGCTGAATACTCAGTTAAAAAACATATACATGAACTGTTTTTCATGCCAAAAGTATCTGGATTTCTGTTCCAGGTGCCCTTGCCAGACAGCGTACCCAGTTCTGGGATTGTGTTGGTGACTACACTGCAGGTAAGCAATGCAGTGCGGTCTAGGAACTTGGCTCTCAACTGGTGGATCGTAACCCAAAAGTGGGTTGTGACCCCATGTTCAGTAGGTTGCCACATGCCTTCCACTTTTCTAGGTAAGAGACTCTTCAGCCTCCCCCTAGTGCAGCTCCTTTAAATCTCGCGCTGAGCAGCCATTCAAAATATGCTGCCCAGCCCTGCGTACCAGCTTGAGGTGGGGTGGGCTGGAAGTATGGCCATAAGGGAGCTCCATCCATATGTGCATTGCTTACAGCTCCCACATGTGCCCTGTAGAGGTGCCCGCACTGGACTGACGTCACATTCTGGCTCTTGGCACCTCTACAGGCTGTGCAAAGGATCTGTACAAACACATATGGATGGAGCTCCATCACCGCACAGCAGCCAAACTGGACCCCAGGCTGAGGATCCACTGCAGTTCTTATAAGGTAAGGAGACTGGGTTGATCTTAAAAAAAAAGAAAAAAATATATAATTTTCTTTGGAGTGTGAATGTGTATGTGTGTGTGAGATTTCTGTGAGTGTGTGAGATTGTGTCTGTGGTTGTGTGTGTCTGTCAGTGTTTTTTAGGGTTTGTTCACATTAGTACAGTGCGTTAATCGCACAGTCCTATGCGATTAATGCACTGTACCGGGCAATCGCACCTACTGCATGTTCTAGTGTGGAGCGTGTGTGGCAATGCCATCAATTTGAATGACACCCCAAAGCAGTACCAAGCGTTCGGGTGCAGGTGATCGGACTGTGGGTTTCCACCCACAGTCCGATCACCTGCACCCGAACGCATGGTACTGCAAAGTCGTGCATTCCATTGCAGTGCAACTTGGGCCGCGACGTAATGAGCAAGGACAAATGTGGGTCCTGAGGTTACACAGGTTGAGAACCACTGGTCTAGGACACAACCCAACGTGTGATTGAACAACGAAGGAGTAGCAGCACACTGATGAGGTCATCACCCTGTTCTCCAATTTTCTCTGTTTAATGAACAGAAGCCAAAGTGGCAGATCCTTACTGGCTTATGTCCAAAGAGATTGCGATAGGTATGCTACCTACATTCAAAACTACATTTAATGTTGTTTTAATACATCTATAACAAAATGAAACTCTGCATTCCATAAGAGTTTACTGTATGGTTCCAGGAAAGGGGCGCTGCCATAGTTCTAGTGTGTCTGCTGTGCTCCTGCCTGTTCTAGCCATGCACAACATACAGTAAATTGCCTTTATTGCCTACATTTGGATCTGTTATACTACATGTTTTGTTATATCTGTTTGATACATGACAAAAATACTTGTTAATCTTGTCAGAGCTGTCCCATGTTCTTGCTCTCTACCTGTGTTATTTCAAGAGGACAAATTAGCCCTTCCTATTCTTTTCTTTGACTACAAGTCGATTAGTCACTATGCTGTGGATAAGAAGATAGTGGGAGTGGGTAAGCAGTTTAGTAAACGACAATGGGCAGGGCTGACACCACTCAGTCCACAAAAGCTGTGTGTGGTCAGTCCACAATAGAAAATTAAGAGGTGAGGGAATTTCCTGGCAGACCAACAAGTATGTTCTTTAACTGCAGGATCTTAAAGGAGGCCTTCTGCAGAAAACTCCATCAATCTTTCTTTCTAGGTAGCTGCAGGCAGAATTAACTTGTAAAACAGTTTTGATGTATGTATATAAACTGGTCAAGGCACATTTTTCATAGAACAATTCTGTTCACTAAAGTTTATGTGCTCAGCAAATATGTGACTAAGACCTGAAGGCTTTTCTTAGGAAAGTTCACTGTCAGTAGCAGGTCAGTATCCATAAATCACTGGAAATAGTTCCAAGTAAATTAAAATTCTATATAATTCTGAATAAAATATTCCAGATGTAAAAATAAAATGAATCTGTATATAAATATATACAACTGTTGCATACTAGAATCTATTTAGTTTAAATCATATAAAAAATGAAGGGTATAGTTGAAGAGACCCTGCTATGTTATAAAAAAAAGCTGCTGTAAGGTCCCTCCAATAGAAGAAGGATTATACTCACTTTTCCAACAGCCTGTGTCTCCTACCTCCCCTTTCTTCAAGTGCTGCAACCTCCACCAGTCTCTGCAGTATTCAACATGTCCGGTAGGGTCAGATGTCATTGTTCCCCGATGAATGCTGTGGTTCAACCCTCTTACCCTGACTGGTGGAGACTGGAGTACTGGAACAGAAGGGAGGTAGAAGACACGGGCCACCAAAGAGGTGAATATACTACTACTTCTCTTGCTTGTGCCAATCACATCCAACAGGAAAGACCTGAGCTATCTAAGTAAGGCAAAACATGCATCAGCAGTTGTCCTTTTTACAGATTCAATTGGAATACATGATACTAACTTTGTGTGCTGGTTATCTTTATCATCTTTCTGTCCTGATACTCCAGGAGAAGATTTTTCTGTGCACTGGATGGGGCATCTAATACTTGTGAGTTGAACTGTGCTCTTTCTTTTGAGTAGTTGCTTAAAAGCTTAGTAGTGAGGCTTAAAGTATATTTAAAGCCAAACTTTTGTTCTAGTTTTGTTTAAATTTGGGAGGTGCTGAAACCCCTGACATGTTTTCATTTCTGCCTATGTCCCCGCTGGAGGAATTCATCCCCGTGACCATTGAAAATACTACAGTTTTCAGATGAACAGGAAATAAGGGAAAACCTTCCAAAGAGAACACCTCTTGCAGTTCCAACTTTCTCAAAAGGAACTTCTTTCGTTGGGGAGATTTCCTTTCATTTTCTTGTTGTGTCTCAAGGACAGGATGAAATTCCAAAATCTTAAAATCCTAGTGGGGCTATTAACCATTTACTACACTATTCAAAACTAAAAGAAAGAAAATTTTGACTTTAGATGCACTTGAACTTTACGCTGTAGGCAATTATAATTTGCAACTTCAGCAGGGTCCTTTGCTGTCTAAAGTTCATTTTCCCCTCATTCATCAAGCTGTAAACCGCTTCAGGCAATATCAAGCTGCAGCTGTAGTGGAAATGTCTAAAAATAAAAATGTGATGCTGATGGCTCATTTTGAAAGTTCGTCCATGTACTTACATTGTTTATTTTACTACTGGAGTGCTGAATTACTTTGAAAAGATTCTACTTGAACAAGAGCAATAACGAAGCTTCTTATTTAGTTCTGAAATCCAATAACTATTACAGCAATAATGACTGTAATATTATTCTTTATTTAATGATAATGAGTTATGATTTAGTCATATCTATTATCCATTTAGCGTTTCTTCCATTACTATTACTCTCTGAGCCTCCCTTATTATAGTAGAGTCCTACATCATGAAGTTTGCTTTTTTAATAAAGATATCTGCTCAGGTCCCCTACCTTTATCTGGCAGAATGTTTCTGTGTAATTACATTTCCCCATGTAATTTGCCTTTCTAAGTTTAATAAAAACAGGGAACTCATAACATATGAATTAATAGTGAGAAGAATAACAGAGCTATCATACTGCATTGAATTTAAGACTCAATGATTTAAAAATAATATAATACACACAACAAACATAAGAATTAACAATTGATGGCAAATTGACATTAAAAAAAACTATCCTGAGCTTGATCAATATGCCACAGAAAACTCACTAGAGTGTCTATTTATAAAAAAAATTGTTCAGCTTATTCGTTCATTGAAACTTTCGTTATAGCAAAACTTCAGATACAATTCAAGAGAACACTGGAGAGAATGAGCATACAATTGTAACATTGCGATCCTCATAGTATCAGTGGTTACATTTATATGCTCATTCTCTCCAACAGTCTCTTGAATTGGAACATTGTATTTCCTTACTAACATGTATTTATTTTTTATGATCCTCAGTTTCATTGAGTGGCCATAATGTGGTATTTTCATCATTCATTCTATACCGTATGAATATTCCTATTGAAGAACATAGGACCAGAAGAGAAATTACACTAAGGACATTTGTGTTTGCCTCATTCTCACAACATCTGGTTAACTCACACAGCATGAATGTACAGGAAATTTCACTGGACAAATAAGCTATGTATTTTTTTTAAATAGACCCCTATGACTTACTGTACGAAAGCAATAATACAGAGACATTTGTAAAAGTATGGCTGGAAACTAATATTTTTTTCTAAACTGTATGTCATTTCTTCTAAGGTTATTATTACTTATAATCCACACTTCTGTACTGGATACAATAACTATAATTAACATAACTGCATAGGTTTTGTTAAGTGCAGAAACTGCTCAGTTTTGGGCCCCAGCAATTTTAATAAAATGTCACTCACAATGTCGACCTTTTACTGCTTACTACATATGCAGCACTATGCCTGCTTCAAAGCAACAGATCAACTGAAGTCCCTCTTGTAACTATCACCACGTGTTAATATATTTTACTCTACAGTACCTTCAAAATGTAGTGATGCTTTTGTGCCTGCTCCGTACTCTTGTTCACTGGGATACTATATAATATAAATAAAATATATAAACACACCTTCTTGGAGAAAGGGACATTGATCGAGATGAGAATCTCTTCCGGCCTCAAAGCTGATGCTCCAGTTTCATCAAAAACTAACTGCTTCAGAGTAACCTGGCGTTTCCTGTCTGTAAATAACAAAGGTCAGTTAGGACTTAGGTAATATTATGGGGAGGAGTACGCCTTCTAAGAAGAATATATTAACATGTTATTGATTACTCATAAATTCAGCTACTGTACATGATTCAAGGCTCATTTAGGAATAGTGAGAGGTGAAACAAAAATCCTTCCATGTATTTGTGGTTAGCGGGTTATTACTGTAAACCATAAGCTTTGTTTCTACAGGTCACCATAGCAGCATATATTTTTGAGTTTTTATTGTAGCATTTACAGCAATCCTGACCTGTCACCTTTTCAGTTTGCACTTTGAAATACTTGCTTATCCATATTGGTATTGCATTAAATATGAAGATCTGTAAAATAACCACTGGGGGGGGGCACACTGTATTGACTCAGCCACACCCTCACCTCCTGCTAAACAACTGTTGATGTAAGATATCAACCACATAGGGAGTGCACTGTTTTCAGCGAGTCAGCATATTGATGGACATTAATTGTTAGAAAGAACAGTAAAGTACAACTATTGAGTATGTAATGAGAAAATATGCCATCCCATGTGCATACACTATAATTATAATATATACATAAAATAATTATTTTTAAAACATTAAAACACTTAATAAGACTATTTACATGCATCTTAATGTTCAGGATCTGCCCTGTAGTCAGTGATCTTCCCTAAATACCCTTCAATCACCTGAGCTGCTGGCATACGCTGCATAATTTCAAGCACTTCAGACACCACATCCAGCAAAAGCACATGAAGAAGGACTTTCAGCATCCTCCACACCTCCCTCCCCCAACTTAAGGCGTTAAGTTTCCCATCCAGCGGCTGGGAAAATAGCCTTCCTGTTATTGGCTATTGCAAATTGCAATAGCCAATAGCAGGTTAGCTATTGCACCCGACCATTGCCTGCTATCAATCAGCAGAGGAGGGAACTGAAGAAGAAAGTTCTCCTTCATGTCTTCCTCTGCTGATTGACAGCATGCAGTGGGCGCTGGGCGGGTGCAATAGCCAACCTGCTATTGGTTACTACAATTTAAAATAGCCAATAGCAGAATGGCTATTTCTCCCAGCCGCTGGATGGGAAACTTAACGCTGGCTATCTGCCGCCTTCAGAAGAGGGGGCACAGGGAGTAGCAGTTGGAAGCAGAGGACGCATGGGCACAGCAGAGGAGGAGGCATGGTGCACGGTAGCAGAGGAGGCAAGTGGCATGACAATGGAGGGGGGAACGGGGATCAGCAGAGGAGGAACAGGCACGGAAGAGGAGGGGGCAAGGGGCACAGCAAAAGAGGAACGGGCATGGCAGAGGAGGAGGTATGGGGCACCACAGAGGAGGAACGGAATGGCAGAGGAGGAGGCATGGGACGAAGCAAAGGAAGAGGAACAGGGCATGGCAGAGGAGAAACGGGGCATGACAGAGGAGGTATGGGGCACAGCAGAGGATGTACGGGGGACAGCAGAGATACAGAGCATGGCAGAGGAGGTACAGGGCACAGCAGAGGAGGTAAAAGGCATGGCAGCAGAGGAGGCTCGGGAAATGGCAGCAAAGGAGGCATGGGGCACAGCAGCAGAGGAGGAATGGGGGCACAGCAGCAGAGAAGGCATGTCAGCTGAGGAAGGAGGGCACAGCAGCTGGGGAACAGGGGCAAAGCAGTGGAGGAGGCATGGGGCACAGTGGTCTCTACTCCCCGCTGGGTGCCGGCTGCAGCGCTCTATGTTCCCTCTGATTGAAGGGGACACAGACCGCAGCATGCAGCAGCTCACAGCGAGGGGGCGAACAGAGGAGCAGAGAGGTGTGGATTCCACGAATCGGAATCAATTAATCGATAATGAGAATCGTTAACAACAGGATTGTTTTTTAAAGATGGGTTTCTGGATCCCATTTTCCCCTTCCAGTGAGTTCACAATGGCTGACAACCTCAAGTTTGTCCAGCAGCAAGAATTCACAGCTTTGCAAAAGATTAAAAAAGAAATAGAACTGGGCCGTATGACAGCCCAATTTTCATCCTCCCCCCTATTATGCAATTTTAGGGCCTCCACATTAGGCCTCATTACAAAAATAAACAATCAGGAAATTCTGACTCATACACCACCAGATCACCCGTGAACAATGGCGTTGACTAGGAGGAATCCTCAGTACAATATGCATTATTTGATAAGGTATTATCGTTGGTTAGAGCAGCAGAAGTAAATGCCCTTCTGGCAAAAACGGATATCAAGTCGGCTTTCTGCCTCCTCAAAGTACAACCTCAATGTTTTCATCTTCCTGGATGTTATTTAAAAGGAGCTAGACATGTGCCTACGTGCCTAACCATGAGCTGTTCAACTTTATGTTACTATTTTAAAATGTTTAGCAGTTTTTTTTATAATGGGGAGTCCAACAAATTTTAGGTGACTTATTCACATGACACTGTCTAGATGATTTTCTATTTGTCTGCAAATCATCTAGTACCATATGCCGAAGACCAGTTGCCAGTGTTTGAAGCAAGCTGTGCAGAATATGGTATCCCGTTAGCTGCAGAGAAAATGGAGGCAAAAGCCTATCTGCAAATAAAGTTGCGAATGGTGAGATGCATCTACAGACACAGCTTACCAGCTATAGGGAATTGGATCTGACTACATACCCACCAGCTTCTAGCACCAGTGCAGCCGATTTATCCAAATTGCATGGAGCTGTCTCAAGCTTGTATACTATCATCACCACAAGATATAGAAATCACGTCTCTATTGCAGTAGGAGCCATGGTGCAAAACAACCAATCATGTTGTCTGGTGATAGGCAAAGAAAACCAAAAAAATCTCCACTCCAAACCAAACTGATAATTTGCACTAGAACTTACTTTCTGATGCGAGGTTGAATGTGCAGTTGCCAACAGCCAGAATAGGGTTCAGGTCCCAGGTAGAGCTTTCGCTAAGAATGCTCCCTCCGAGGGACTGGAGAAAAGAAAGATAAAACATTCAAAACTCATTTCTACATTACATTTCACTTGTCATTAGGTGGCAAATAAAAGTTTATCAATCAGAACACAATTACAAAGGAAACAGTGTTAAAGCTGAACGCCAGTCTTCCCTTATGTCTTGCACAGTTGTATAGATGCCTCTGCTAAACTGAAATTGTTCACTTTGATTTTACTGCACACTGTGGTCTTCAGAAAGTCAGGCAGAGCCCACCTCATCAGATGGCAGGAGGACTTCAAACATTATCTAGCACTTTCCTCCCTAGCCTGACTGTCCCTGGCCTTTCATTCATTTGATTTCAGTTCTTTAACCATCACCTCAGCATCTCATGTGGGTGTTATGACAGCTTCCTGTCTTCCTTGTCAGCCTCTCGCAACAGCCATGATCTGCCTGCATTGCATAGAGAAGCATTGATTCCCTAGGTCTATGGGATGTAATGGGGAAAAAAGGTTGTATTGAATAATTGAATTAACATACTGATAAGGGGTTAAAGGAGTAACTAGGGAAGGCAAATTATAATCAGATTAAACTTCAGCTTTAAATAATTGTAAGTTCTATGATAAAACTACCGTATATACTCGAGTATAAGCTGAGATTTTCAGCCCATTTTTTTGGGTGAAAAGTGCCCCCCCTCGGCTTATACTCGAATATTTACCTTTATTTTATTTATTCATAAATATGTGTTTGACTACTATCTATTTTCCAACATTTTACAAAGAATGTTAGAGTTAACATTCACTTCAGTCTCTGTCAATTGTGGAGGTCACAATATTTCCTTAAAAGAGCCCTGGATGTAGGCAATAGCAGAAGACATTGAATAACTGCCACATCTTCTAGGGAAACATATCACTTAAATAAAGAAGCAGTTTATTCATTGCATGAAGCTAATAAAAACTTTTGATGCATGATTGTAAAGCCTTGGTGAATCAGGCATGCCTTTTTTCTAGCACAATTAAGAAAAAACTTTTTTATTAATGTATAAAACTCCTGCCCAGCATATAGCTGATCTAATGTCAGTGGCGCACGACACTACTGCCACTAGATGGAGCTGAGAAGCATAGGCGATTCTCACAGATTATTACAGCAAAACAAAGAGCAATAACAAAGTAACTCAGAGCTGAAAATCTGATTTCAGTGTACAAGCAAAGAAATCTGGAAATGTGCCTCTGTTATCAGAAATTCTCAGTACTGGGAGTGCACTGAGTTGTGATGACAATTCTGTAAGGCCTCATGCACACTATGTTGGTTATGTGCATTTGGAGCATTGCTTGAGTTTAGAGTATGTAGCTTCATATTATTGTGCATTGCTGTCTAATGTATTGCTGGGCTTTGTAGTCCTCTATAGCTGATGGTATTCTGCATTCTGTATAATGTATTGCTGGGATTTGTAGTCTTCTATAGCTGATGGTATTCTGCATTGCTGTATAATGTATTGCTGGGATTTGTAGTCCTCTATAGCTGGTGGTATTGTGCATTGCTGTATAATGTATTGCTGGGATTTGAAGTCCTCTATAGCTGATGGTATTCTGCATTCTGTATAATGTATTGCTGGGATTTGTAGTCTTCTATAGCTGATGGTATTCTGCATTGCTGTATAATGTATTGGTGGGATTTGTAGTCCTCTATAGCTGGTGGTATTCTGCATTGCTGTATAATGTATTGCTGGGATTTGAAGTCCTCTATAGCTCGTGGTATTCTGCTTTGCTGCATAATGTATTGCTGCGTAGTGGACCTCCGTGTTGGTTCAGTGTCTTTAGACATGCTTCTGTGCTCTCTTCTTTTGGCGAGGCGGCGCCCCTCCTGATCCACCACAGAGGCGAAGCTTGAAATCACTTCATTCAAGTCTCTCCTCCATGACAGATTAGAAGGGGTCCAGCCCAGAAACAAAGTAGCATTGGAGAATGAGGCAATTTGAATCCCCACCCCTGCAGTGAATCAGGAGGGGTGCCACCACGACAAAAGAAGAAGAGAGGCCAGAAATGTGCGGTGGGCGGCCGGGGGTATGAATGGAGAACTTTGCCCTGGCCGACGGAATATCTAGCTTTGCCACTGTGCACACCTAGACATTCAGCAGCATCTAGGAGCATTCAGTCTAGAAGCGATTACTCAAACTAGGATTTTCTGCGTTCTGGGCCTAAGTAGCCCGGTTTTAAACAGCTAAACGCGTGTAAACGTGACTAGGCCCAGGAACAACTAAACACAGGAAAAAGTGATCTGGGAAGCATAGAGTTGTTTATACTTCCCAGATAACTTCTCTTGTGCTTAAACGCAGCCAGCTCATGTACATGAGACATAACTCATGGCAACAAATCAGATTGCACATTAGTGTTGACTGATAATAGCTGTGTTTAAATTGGTTTCTATGGGTTAGTCTATTCTTCACAATGCCAATGGTCTGTGCACTGCCTTACTAAATGAATCTAAAGCTGCCCACCTACAGCTCAAATGTTGGTCTATTTCTGATAATTCTTCAAAAATTGTGGCAGCCCTATCAGGACCACCAAGTTTGACAAAATTATTTTTTTCTATTGACTTTTGTGGAAGGAGATGGGTGGAAAATTAACAGCTGAACAGTACCTAATTCTAGTTAGATTTCAGTCAGATGCCGACACTGTTCGGCTATTTGGCAGCCATGGGAGCAGCGGCTACTGAATACAATAGCCAGCAGCTTTGTCTATGCTGTTTAGCCTGGATGGCAGGACCTAATAATTTCCCTTGTTCAGCCCGTGATGCTGAATGAGAGAAGCCTTATTGTGCACGGCCAGACTAAAGACAACATGGGCTCAAAACCTAGTAAACTATTGTAAACTAGTAACTAAGTAAATCTTTACTGTTATGTAAGGCCTTGTTTAAATGGGTGGCAGGCTTCAGGCCCTGTAAAAAAAAACAAAAAAACGTCCACGGTGGATCACTTTTCACAAGGGGGTAGAGCAGTGGCTGCCTGGTATTCATGCAGTGATACTGCCCCCTCCTGAATGCCAAGGAAAATGTTATTGAACTATTGTGTGCCACGTGTGGTGCAGTCCCATTCACCTCTATGGTTGCTTGCCAAATGCAACATGCTGTATAATGTTTGCCATGCTGAAAAGCATTGGGGCACGGCAATGTATACAGCACTGTCCAGCATTGCAGCGTGCAGTGGTAAATCCACAGATCAACTGCCAGATTTTGCCGCCCATCAGCTGCCCATTTAAACGAGGCCCTACTGTGTACTTTAATAAAAAATAGTGGTATTTTGTACTTATAATTATTATTTACATATTATTTATCTGATTGCATTATATACAGAAACAGGGTTTAGTAAGTGTGGTAATTACGTATAAATCAGATGTTCTGTGACATGTACTCGGTTTAATCGGATGATTTGTATCAGGGATTAATCGGATGATTTGTAATGTGACTTATACTTACGGCTTCACTTCGTATCTGTGGCCCCGCCAATTGCTGCAGAATGACTTGGAAGAGCTTGGTTTTCTCTGCTGGTATCTGAGACACGGCTTCACACAGAAAAGATCGTATCAGGGCTAGGCTGCAAGCCGCTCCAATAGTGATACCTGAACGGACAGAATTTCTCATATTTATCTTTGTACTATGAACTGCATTTCATACACCTTAAAATTTACCCCGATGACATTCCCTGTGCTTAGAAAACTACAGTATGATAACTAAGGGTCACCATACACGTTATAATTTTGACCGTACAATCTTTGTACAATCAACTTTACGTTTACCAAACTTAATACCTAATCTAACCAATCAATTTGTATCCAATCAGAAAGGCTCTTAAACTACATAGTTTTTGGTAGATCTAAGCTGGGGCGTCCCGAGACCGGGTGTCACCCGGAGTGGAGGCCAGGTGACACCCCTCCGTGACGTCATCGCGCATGCACTGTCATCTTATTGAAGCTTGCCGGCGACCATCTTGGTGATGGACACCGGCAGAGAGAGGAGGGATGAGGTATGCCGCCGGGTCAATCACCACATACATTACAACCTGATTCTACAATCTCTTAGATCCAGTGGCGTCACAAGAAGGGTGCGGGGGTGCGGCTCGCACCCGGGTGGCGCCATTAGAGGGGTGACACCAAAATGACTGATTTTGGTGTCACCTCCTCTGAAAAGTCTTGCACTTGGTCATTGACCGTGAGCCTGACAGTATCAAGAGAGAGGAGGGGACCCAGCTGCATACCTCATCCCACCGGATGAACGCCCCCTCCTCTCTCTGCCCGCGTCCATCACCAAGATGGCCGCCGGCAGGTGTCAATAAGATGACCGCGCATGCGCATGATGTCACGGTGGGGTGACATCCGGCCTCGGGACGCCCCAGCATAATGGGCTTTCCAGTTTTACACAAAAACATGCCTATCTTTTTTTTAGTTAGGAGTTAAAACTAAGAATTAACTTATACCAAACACCTCAGAGGGTTCCGATAGATCAGATACTTAAACAGATCATATAACTGATCACACAAAATTCTGTCAGTGAAGACACCTATATGACCACATTATTCTATTATGTAGGTATCTTACGTGTCACCAAACATTCACTGCAGATAAATCTTTTTGGAGCATGTGATTCAAATTACGGTGTTTGATTCACCGCCATGATTGTTTTTTTTTTTACCATTTACATTTTATTTATCTCATAACAAATAGCAATTACAATCATATGAATACATTTTAAAACATATAAATACAAATACAAATACAAGGGGAGAACCCATTTAAAGAGCTAAGAAACTTAGACTCCAATGTTCCAGTTGTTTTAAAACAGATCAAGCTTCACAGTATGCAAATGTTCCGGTTCCCAATGCCATTGAGAATCAGAGCATCCTGATGTTACACCACATGGGTAACCACTCATAGACTACAGACAAGGAATTACATAGGGAGGAACATATAAGGAAAAGAGAAGGAAAAGGGGGGAACACCATGATTGTTTATTGAAAGTCACATTCACTACTTTATAAATATGTCACACAACGTGTATCTAAACCCAAGCATATACTGTATATTTGCAAGCACAGTTTACCAGTCCCAAGGAGTGATGGCTGCATTTGTTTTCTTTTTTAAGACTTTATTTTTTGCTTACACCTGGTGATTCTGCCAGTAACACACATAGGGTGACAACACTCACTCAGTGTATCTAGGGAGGAGCAGCATTGTCACCCAAGGACAGTAGTACAGAACAACTCCCTCACCCCCTTTTCTCCTTAACAGAGGGCAAGTGTTTTGTAGTCCACAAAAACAAAAATTTATTTTGCACAGATATAACATAACATTTTAATAGTATATTAATCAGACCAAAAGGGGGCAAATAAGAGTTCATTGTTAAGAGTCTACAGACCCTTTAATGCCCATTTACAGGGCCTACACTGGCCAGATCAGTATATTTCTATGGTGGGTAAAGCAGATGTTTCTAATTATCTGCAGCTACTCAGCCTGTACAAATCCATGAAAGGCTGCAAGGCTCCTTTGCTCTCCCCGTGCATACGCATATGGAGTAAATAGCTGCTGTAAGGGACAGATGAGAAGCCTTGGACGCAAGCAGTCAATATACAGGGCCGCTTATCTAGCTGCATGTAATAACTCATTGAATGATTACATGTGAACAACCGTGGACACTGTCATTGATGTGTACAAGTTTCCTGTCCGCAGCTAATGAGAAACACCTGGTCCCATCCGCCTCAGAAATAAGCAGATCTGGGCAGTGTACGGCCATGATTGGCCATATGAATGAGCTCTTATACAGGAGTAAGATACTGTATGTACATATCCAGTCCATGTGTCTATATGTGCTGCCTGAGATCTACATTATTTTGCAATTAGCATTACCGAACTCTTTAAACCAACCCCTGAGGATAGGAACATGGGAGCTGTCATTGTTAGTAGCCTGGAACAAGCAGTGAAGTCTGACATTTTTGAATTCCAATCCAGCATACTTTTTTCAGATCAGTGATTCATTAGGTAGGGAAGCCACAATCACATTAACAGCCCAGAAGCTTGCACGTTACATACAGGTCAGCAATGTCAGCTTCCGTATACATCTCATCACAGGTTTATGCATAATGATGAATAGGGTAGGCTATATTTTTTTAGCCTTTAAGACAGATAATTTTACCATCATACACAAAGGGAATAATTGTATAGACCAGCCAATATTGTCTCTAACGCGCCGCATCCCCATCTTAAATATAAAGGAAATTCTAAATAGAAACTTGGGTCTGTTCAGGAGCTACTCCAATAGATTCACATAGACATATTTTTTGTTTTGTATACAAGTCTCTATTTTATTGTACATAGAAGAAAAACATATTAAAGTAATATCATAAAAGCTCACGTACGTATGCTTATCATCCCATATGGGACCTATGCTCCCTGCATACCACCCTACTGACCCCACCAGTTAGTATTTCACACACTGTGATGCTATAATTTCTTTGTGTGTGTTACTAAGTCATCTAATGGGGTGGAGGTGAAGTTCCAAAATGTCCATTTAGAATTTCCCATATATCATACACGGCATCCTTCTTCAGAAATAACTCTTTGTACAATTTAACTCACTGTACACTTTTTTTATTTAGCAGAATGCAGCTGGTTCAAGGAGCCATAATACCTACGCTTAGATAAACCTGAAGGTCAAACCTGATATATAAAGCTCTGGGGTGATGTACTTGTTCATTTTTGTCCTCAGGCCTAATCTTTAACACAGATTTCTATGCTGACAAGTAGGCATTGAACTTACTAAACTGACCTGTGATTCTGCATTTCTTTGAAAATTACAGAGAACAATTCACATAATATATGACTTGTTAGAAAGAGCTTTGAAGATGTAAATTATACATGAGATAACGTACAATTTACTGTAAATCATAAGGACAATATAGCCCAAAAGTCAATTCCCTGGTAAAATTAGTTTCAGTCAGTGGTACAAAAAAGCCACAGTCACCTCGCCCAAAGCCCATACATTTTCTTACTCAAACAGCTTTCCACAAATAGACACAGTTTGCAATAGTATTTCAAATGACAGATTGCAGTTTTACGTCTGTCCAAACAGTATGTGCGACATCAAAATATGCCATTTCTATAGATATCTTTTATCTGAGTGTCTCATACAACAATTTAAAAGATGCTGTGAAGCTACCTCGAAGCTAGTTTTCTTCCCTGTTCATCCAGAGATATCTAAAATTATTTACCCTTTGCTTCTGGTAATATTTTATACTTAACATTTGTCATTCCGAATAGTGTCCTCACCCTAAAATGTATACTTGATGTCACATTTATTCTCTACATTTATTTCTGTACCTTCTATAACAATAACCCAAATGTGTTTGGGCCTCCTCCAACTTTCCCACCAGAAGTCTGCTCAGATGTCATTTGTGTGAAATATAAGATGTCATCAATAAAGTGTTACATCGCCATAAGTATGTACTTGTCAAATTACCTTTTCTGTTGTCCCCTGCAAAATATGGACAGCTGCTATCCTACTGGACCATTTATATGTGTCAAGTTTAGGCCTTCAATGGGTGAAGACCAAACCCGAATCATACAATCTGCCATTGTACAGACAGCATAAAATCTGAACCATATGCCAGTTATGATGGAGTCTTACTATATAATCTTACATTTGACAGATTTCATTTGTATCTCCATTTAAGGAACAAGTCATGATAAAAAATACACTCAAGGATGTATCCTGTACGGCAGTGGTTCTAAACCTTTTTAGGGCTGGGACCCCTTGGTAACATTTGACAAGTTGTGGTGACCCCCAACGGTAAAATATAGGGTTGACGGTGGCGTGTCGGGAGAACTGACACTGCTGCGCTAGGAGAGGGCTGAGGAGGACTCTCACCTAGCACAGCAGAAATCACACAGCGACTCACAGGTTGAGAACCACTGTTGTAACAGCTAAAATGGCAAACCATATAACACAAGCCGAGGGTGTCGGCTTTTATTATTAATAATAATGATAATAATCACTAGATGGGGACCTGTTGGAGAACTGCAGGTCCCACTCTGCTGATTGACAGCAGCAGTGGGCGGTTGCAATAGCTAGTTTGCTATTGCAATGTGAAATAGCCAATAGGAATGTAGCTATGCATTCCAATGCTGATTTAATTTTTTCTTTCTTACTGCGGCTTGGGCTCCGATGTCAGAAATAAAAATGAAAAAAACGATCGCAGCGAAAGGTTTACTCTGCTCGATCGAGCAGAGTAAACCTTTCCGGGAGAAAGTTTCGGGAGGCCGGGAGCCGCTATCTAATAGCGGCTGACACTCCCGGTGACCCCTGGCAAATTGTCATTCGACCTCCGAAGGGGTCCCGACCCACAGGTTGAGAACCGCTGCTGTACTATATTAAGACAAGAATTGTCACTATTAAATAATACCACTCACCTTTCTCAGCAAAATTCACAATGCTCAGCTCTGGAACTCTGGCTGGGGAGATGATAACTGGATAAAATGATTCCGTTAGATTGACTGGCGGTCCTGTAAAAAAATGATACTTTGATGATATGATCATGTCAACACAGAACAGGCCTATTATTATTCACATATGAACACCAAGGAACTGGTCTACCCCTATTTTTGAGAACTTCCCCTTTTCAGCTCAGCTGCAGGAATGTACTTTTTTTGCTTTACTATATAATAGAACACACTTCTACCTGACCTGGATTGTGTATACATGGTGCTCCAAAGACACACAAACACATTATTATGTGGTGCACAGTTTACCTACCATAGATGCTGGCTGCTAGTCTTTTAAACACATATGAGATAACAGGAAAAAAAATAATTCTTTTCAGTCATAAACCCAAATTTTGGAGACAAGAAGTACTACCCTGCTGTATTTTGCAAAGTGAAAAGAATGCACCTTCACCACACACATCAGAAGAAAGTGTATGAACCGCCATTACTGCTTATCAGAAGAAGGAACAACACTTGCAAGAATCTGAGTGAAGCATATAAAATGCACTTTACATACATTTTTATGTAGCCACCTTGCCCTAAGCGGGGTGACTACTTCTGCTGCACTGTAGCCAGCCTAAGCTGATTTAATAGTTCTCTGTTCATTTGGTTTCCTCTAAACTTAGGGGTCTATTCACAAAGCTGCCGAAGGATCTGGCCGTAGCTTCGGCCGATCCTTCGGCTAGCTTCGGCACCAGGACCCCTTCGGTTCAGGAGAACCGAGGGGGTGCTGTACGGCTATTCACAATAGCCCGTACAGCTCCCGATCACGGCCGAGCGGCTCAGTCGAGCGCTGAGCCGTGCTGAAAGACGAAGCCGGCCGAGCGGCCGGCCATTGGCCGGCCGACAGCCTGCTTCTGACAGCTGAATTATTTGTTGCTGCCTGCTTCTGGAAGTGACCTTACAATAGAGCAGAACATCCCATAATGTTGTGTCATGAACATGTGTGTTTCAGGAGGTCAGAAATGAAAGCCCAGTGTTGGGGTCCCACAGCTGTCCTGCCAATGAAGGGGGACAATTTTCCTGGGAGGGAGTACCAAGCAGAGTGACTTTGCTGAAAGGTGGAGCTAAGTTAGGGCTGAATACAAAACACAAAAAAGTCCCCAGCACACCCGCCAGCTAGCCTGCAACAAAACAAATGACCCTGTCAACAGTATGCGTTAAAAGCAGAGGTTTTAGTTGCACAAACCTTTGGCCAAGGCACCTTTGCAAAGTGTGGTCCTAACTCTATTTATATGAGTCTCCAAGTGGGAGCATAATAATGCAGTCGAAACATGAAACGCAGTTGTACCTGGAGGTAGCCTACTCCTCCTCACAAGGTGCATGTACGCACTGGAGGCCCAGCAATCAAAAATGCATGCTGAGGTCCCCAGTGCATCCCCACATCAAAAATAGTTAAACTAGAAAGAGATGGTAATCGCATAAATTTATAACCAGCCTTTGAAACTTGGGAGGGACCTGTTGATATTCCTGGGAGAACAAGAAGATGTCTGTTAACCAGCTAAAGTCATACACAGTGTCGCTGCAATCGGCTTAAAGGCTCGCTGCACTATGAAGCTAGGAAGTGGTCAGTAAATCTGGGGTCTGCTGTCCTAGGTGTCTGTAGCCCTTAACCTCTCTCTCTTATGTGAGCTGCTGGAGGAATAAAATCTTTGAAAACACCTTAACTGACTGGCACCCAACTTTACATTCACAGCCTACAACCAGCTAAGGACTTACCACTGATGTAAAGTGTCAGCCCACCCTGCCTCTGGTGTCCCTCATATGCATCTGGGGGTCAGCAGGGTGCTATCTTTATGTTGATATTATAAGATGCCCATAAGCCAGCAGATCAACACAAAAACAGGCCTCTGCACAATCTGCTCATTAAGCTTCCTATTTTAATATCCAGATTGTTGAAGTGGACATACAGTAGGTGCAGCAGTGCAAGCCTTTGATGTATGTGTACATGAGATCATTGTACCCTGGTTCTCCAATGTCAGCTATTGTCAGGTGTACCAAGAGTAGCTTAGTTGACATAATAGATTAAAATTAGATTCACTTCTTCTGACATTTCCCTGTGTATACGCAACTTTATATGTTTGTTCAAACACTTTAATTAAATCTTGTGTAAGGTGACTCCCTCATGTGTAAAGCGAGTCCCTTAGTGCCTACTTAATGCTCAGTTTGTAGGTTCTAATTTCTATACAATGGGCGGGTCCAGCATTGCAAAATGGACTCTTAAGTTCTCATACGCAGTTCTTGTAGCCAAGATCGTAAAGATGTGCTCTATATTCAAAAGACTGAGAAGTAAGTACAATTATTTTGAATAATTTCCACATTTGCAAAATAAGCTTATTTTTGTCAGTGTGATAGTGTTTGTTAGGTAGCCATGAGGAGAATTGTAGGGTAACAAAAATGTGCACAGATTGTAAAGACCACGAAAGGACATTTTAAGAAAAATTTCTCTTGTCTCTAGTCAGAGAGCTGTTTATATCCCTAAATTTCTAACATATTCATATACTTCAGTTTCTGAAGCTGGAAGGACAACCAATATGCAAATGTAACAGAAAGACTCTGTTAGGGTGACACCCCCTGGCAGATGACATGGGCTTCCCTGAGGGGCAGAGTCTAAGTACCAGCCAGTGTTCACCAGAGCTCCTAATGGTGGAGATGGGGTAGGCTGCTTGCTGGTACCAGGGCGCGATCCCCACGCTTGCCCTGCCAGGGGATGGACGAGAACAGGAGGGCTCCAATGAGGAGACAGAAGTCAGATCCAGGCAGAGTTCGAGGCAGGCGGCTAGCAGAGGGTGGTCAGATGGTCTCAGGTCAGCAACGATTAATCAGAGGATAAACGCAGGAGACAAGATCAAAGTCGGGTCCAGGCAGAAGATCCAGGGAGGGCAGCAAGCGAAGAAGGGTCAGATGGTCCGAGTCAGCAACGACAAAACAGCAGAAATATAAGCTCTTAGACAAACTGGAAGCTGGCAAAAAGACACAGCACCAGCTCCTTGTAGAGTTAGTGCTTAAATACCCTTCTGACAGGGTACTCTGAGCTTACCATAACAGACTCTTTTGCCAGTCACTGGTTTGTAGTTACTGGAGTCCTTGTCTGCCACACAATTGATCTGGCTTTATCATCCCTCACCCACCCTAGCATGCATCAGGTGAACAAGAGGTACGGCCAAGAGGTATGGCCAAGAGGTACGGTATGGCTCATAGAGAAGAATGTCCAGCATATTAATGGTCCCCTGCCCATAGTCACCCAATGTGCATCAGGTGGTAGTTGGGATATAAAAAGAGAACTTATGTGGTAGCCAAGAGCTCCGGGGACCACCTGGCCAGCTGCGGAAGAAGGTGCATTTCAGGAACAGGAATGCACATTTGAATTATTGATCACTAATACTCTGTGTTATTTAAATCTTAAAAATGGAGTTTAAACCTCACCTACACTTGAAAAACTGGAAATAGTTACCACACACTAAATTGGCACATATATCTTATAGGATCATGTATCAACAAAGTATTGTGAGCAATAATTTGAAAAAATATATATATAATACCTATCATTAAAATTCACAATTAAAACAACCCCGTAAGGCTAAAAAAATCAGACATTCCCTGCAAAAGAGGAGGAATAGAACTCACTTCTTCGACAACCCATGTCTCCTAGTCTCTTTATTCCAGCACTGCAGCCTTGATCAGACTCTTCAGCATTTCTAGGAGAGTCAGACTCCTGTTCCCCTGCCTTATCCTGTGGCTCCAGCCTTCGACCCCATGTTACTACAGGACACAGCAGTGAGGTAGAGGTCGGAGCCAAAGTATGCAGTGGAGACAGCGCATTCAACGTTCCTGGAAGTGTTTAATTCTGAAGAGACTAAAGGAGGCTGAATGGTGGTCGATGTCTCCCAGCTTCAAAGAGGTGAGTATAATCCTTCTTTGGCAGGGAAATTCTGACTGGATCTCTTTAACATGAATCAATAGTGTACATTAGAGTATTACAAAGTTAATTTACTATCTGGAATAAAAATGACCTTTGTTCTCATGAAGACCTGTTTTTTTCCAAACTCCCAGCCTAGGCATCTTGGGTCACATGGTCTATGGCTACCAATCATTACTTCAGATAGTTTCCAACTAGTATGTCAGTATGGGCTGCCCCTATAGACATACATATTTACAATACACAATTGTAAGGTTGTTAGTAGCTTGAAGTGACATTAAACCCTCAGATTTTTTAACATACACCAATACTGTAATGTGTGCCTTACTGTAATCCATGGTAGTTTCCCTTCTCTTTGCTGCTCTTCCTTTTAAATCTGTATCTGTTCTCATGCTCTGCAGAACTTCTGTTGGATACATGGTGTCTGTGTGTAGGTTTGCAACCTGAGCCAGCACTACAGGAAGAGGCACTCAGCTGCAAAGGGAAGTTCTCCCCCAGCATGAGAAGAGATAAGGATTTAAAAGGAAAAGCAGCAAAGAGAAGGGAAACGACCATGGATTACAGTAAGGCACACGTTACAGTATTGGTTTATGTTAAAAAATCTGAGGGTTTAATGTCACTTTAACACACAGTAATAAGGACATTTAAATTAAGCTCTCTCCATGCACAGCTACATATTAAAAGACTGTAATTGTAGGAAGCCAGATAATAACACGGGTGTGCAACACTCCACTGCTTACCAATTAAAGTATTGCCGACCACCAGGGGAGCTAGGGGATACAATGATTTCAGCTGGAGAAGCTCTGGAAGACAAGATGGAGTAATCCATTTACTCTTATCGCCCTGCAGAACCGACGTCCTTCTCCTCTGTTCTTCCGTCATTATCTGGGCAGGGATAGAAAGAAAGTTGTAACGTTCTACAGCAGGTACAAGATGTGCCATATTAATAGCAATTAAACTGTGCAGTGTGCTATGTTGTTGAGAAGAATGAGTAGGTATGATCAAACAATTTAATGCTGATCAATCACAAAATTATTCATTGGTTTACATTTCAGAAATGATGAATGGTGAATAATACAGACATGAGAGGAAAGTCATTGTTTGTATATGTTGAAACAGGAAAATTGTAATGCTAATTAAATAATTTGAAGTTACAGTATATACTGTATATATATATATATATATATATAAATGAGAGAGAGAGAGAGAGAGAGAAAAATAAAGGTTTAAACCCTCTATCAGATATAAATTGTCCCTGCTGGGGAGAGTCACTAGACATGTAAGCCGGCAAAAAATGTGTTTAGTTTCATATTGGATTTTTTGTTATTTTGTGGGATTCAGGTCCGAAAGTCAATTTGGTTCGGGATTTAGACGAATCCAACATTCTCATAAATCTCGGATGCAGTAGTATTTATGAACAAATGTTCGTTGCAGCAAAGTAACAAAACAAAAAAAAAGATGTATTTTTTTTGTAATAACAGTCTGCAGAAACATCATTAAAAAAAGCATGAGGTTCTCCCCCAATTCATACCAGACCCGTTAGGTCTGGGGGAATGCCCCCCCAAAAAAACATAGGGTTCCCCTGAAATGACAGTATTAATAACAACAACTTGACTCCCTGACCCGAATGGCATTTGGTAACTCCCTCATGCTATTCATGAAGAATTGTTTGTTATATGACAGGTCTGGTCCCGAACGTCAACAAATGAGCGGAACAAGTACCGTGACATCATGACTCTCTCCGCCCATTTGTTGACATTTGGGTCAGACCTATCATTTTGCGGCAGTGTTGGTCCGGATCGGATGGGTCAGCGAGCGCTGGGACTTTTAAATTCCGGCAAATCGGCAGGCATCGTTCAACGTGATTGGCATGGATCTACATCGCTGGACGATGTGATTGACCTTTGGATTGCATCGTTGGAAACTTTGGTGGGTTTTTTTAAATAAAAGACTTGTCAAAAACTGCATTGTGTTTTTTTTTACAATAAAGGACTTTGTCACGGTGTGGTGTGTTTGTTTACTATTTAATTTCATATTTGGTGAATGAGTAGGGGTAAAAACTATCCCTTCCTCATTCACAAGGGGGGACTGGGATCTGGCTGCCAAGATTCAAATAAGCCCCCCTGCCTGCAGACCCCCACAACCACCGGCTCAGGGTTGTGGGGAAGAGGTCCTTGTCCATGGGGGCAAAGTGCTTTCCAGGGGTTCACCACCTGGCAAAGCACCCTCCCTATGTCGAGGGTATGTGGCCTGGTATGGTGCAGGAGGAGGGGGGCGCTCGCTCGTCCACCCCCCTTTCCTGCTCTGCCAGGCTGCTCCTCGTATTAAGAGTCTGGTAGAAACTTTAGCGGGGACCCCACTTTTTTTTTTACATTGGGAGTCCCTCCGAACATTCCTACCAGACTGAAAGGGTCTGGTATCAATTGGGGAGGGGACTCCACACTTTTTTTTTAGGTTGACATTTAACAACAAAAGTTAATTCCGAATGACATTCAGAAATACTCTCGGATGCATACAAAATTTTTGTTATAAGAGATTTGGATACGTTCAGATTCTTTGATTTTTTTTTCCATTCGGAAATTCGGATGCATCCTAATGTCTGAAAATTTGTCAGAAATTCAATTCGAAACGAATCACACATGTTTAAGAGTCACCCCTTTTATGGTGACCACAGTTACTGAGACAGAAAGTGATAGGAAATGCACAGTTTTAGAGTTGTCCCCAGTGAGAGAGGTGAGGGTAAAACATCCAATGGGGACACCTGTTCCAATGAGCACTCTAAAGATGCAAGCTTTTCCCACTTTTCTGTTACATCTACAAGACGGGAACTTCCCCAAGTGGGACACACACGGCACAAAATAACCTGATAGGGGTTTAAACCTTTCCCTACTGCCTTTCCTAGTCAAAGTTCTGCTGCATAGTGGCTTAAAGAGGGTGAATCCAAATAAAATGCACATCCTTAAACTAATTACATTTAAAAAAGAATGTTATGATGGATACATAACTGCATTAACTGGTGTTCTTGTAATATTTGTTCAACTCCGAGATAACCTGGAGTCAGACTTTCATGTACATTATACAAACTCTCCATAGAACTTAATGTAGATTGCAGCAAGCATGTGTGGGCCTGATAAAGAAAAGTGTAACTAGAGGCTGTGCAGAATAAAGGAGGATAAGGGACAGGCCAGTATGAGAGGGGAGTATAGGAGGGGCCCTGGGGTCTTACTAAAATAGCTGTAAAAACATTGAAATTGCAATGTCACTTAAAGTATTAACTCTCAAACTTTTTTTTCGATAATGAATCCAGATCCAGCAAATATACATTCCTAAGCAAAGTGTGTCCTTTCTGCCTAAACAATGACAGTCATCATGTTTCCAAAGAGCCAGCTGCTACTCTCTCAGCTTGGCTTCCCTGAACTTCAAGTCCAGTACAAGAGCACAAGGGACAGAGCACATTTCATCAACTAGCCCGGAGAAAGGAGTGGGGAGCAGTGTGGAGGGGAAGGATTGCCTTGCTGTGCCTGTGTGTTTGTGGAGACACACACAGCTTACTAGCAAACACAAGGGTGGCTCCATAGGGCCCTGTAAAGGAAAGGAGCCACCCAAACACATGATATGCTAGCCAGTGCACAGGAGATCAGATGATTCTGCAGGAAATTAAAGCTTTTAAACATCAAGGAGCAGCATCCATTGTAAGTGGTAAGTGTTTGGAAAAGCTCAAAAAACTTTTGACTTTAATATCAATTTAAGATCTGTCAGCAGCAATAGATTTCAATTGCCCAGTGTCGCCTAAGTCCTAGTTGCTATAACCGATGAGGCTTGTGATCTTGATGTTCAAAGAAGCAGATTATGCGAGGGATGTGAAATTATAAAGACATTATAGATCACGGACCATCATTAAAGTAATTTGCAGGTGCAACAGAGAGAAATCATACTACCACCCCCCCCCCCATGTTTTCTCCCTTCTTTCTGCACATAAGAGCAGCACCATCTTTTTAATACATCACCCAGCATCTGTTGGAACACTCACCTATAAATGATGCAATCTTGTGAATCCTGATGTCTGTGCGGTACACACATAGCTCAGTCTCTCTGCTGACTCTCACTCTTTGACCTGCCAGTGTAAAAATCCTAATCTGCATTGACCTTGTCCAGACATATTCACTTATAAGAGAACTATGGCCCAACCTTTTTTTGCCATAGTTCCCTTCAGGCTCACAGGAGGACTAATACTATACTAATGCCCTCCTGTGACCCAAAACCTGATTGAGAGCTAGCCAGCCAGCTGTGCCCGCCTACTCCCCTTTCTACAGTCAGCACCGGAGGAACATAGAGGGGAGCAGGGAATCCCTGAGGGGAGCATTGACTGACAGTCACCACTCTCTGCAGGAAGAAGCTCGGGAACTGAGCGATCAACGGTATGCGATCACTCACTTCTCCATCAATAGAGCCAATGTGTGACTGCTGCAGTGTCAAACGTCGGCTCTAATTGTAGGGATGAGTGTATTTCACTCTGCTCATAATTCTCCCTTAACTAAAGCTGTTTATAAACTATAAAGGCTGCACTTATTTTCCAGGAAATGACAGCGTTGCTGTATGTTATTACATGTCAGAAATGTATTCACGCAGGCTTGTGAAGTTGCCATCTGCTTTTAAGTAAGCCGGCCATCATGCAAATGAGAGCAGTAATTGCTGATGTTTTTATCAAGTGTTTCTTTTATGTTCATCCTGTGGCTTCACTACTTACTAAGTCAGGTCAAGGCATGCAGGTCAGGACTTCCGATTTCACTATTTCACTGGATACAGGCTTGTTCCGGCCTTCCGGGTCAGTGAAGCCCCAGATAGTGAAGCCGAGACAGTCAGAGAAGTATCAAATTTTTTTTTAAAGTGATGTAATGTTAAATAATGTTATTATGCAAAGGAAATATGCTCATTAGGGCCTGTTCACATGAGTTTCAGGTCCTGATCAGGTCCGGATCAGGTGCGGATCTCCAGTCGCGGTGCTATGTGTTTTTGCCGCGTTTTTGATGCGTTCCTGTTAAAAAAAAGTGGTGCTGTCAGTATGTTAGCTGCAGTGCAGCGCGTTTTTGATGTGTTTTGCGTTTCCGGACCGTTTCCAGACCGGTCAAAATGTGACATGCAGTATTTTTTCTGTCGTAACCTGAACGGACTGCGCACGTGAGAACTGTAGCCCATAAACCACATAGGGATACATTGGGATGCATTTTTAGTGCAGCAGCGTACGGATCAGGTCAGCACAGAAAACGGACGTCGTGTGAACAGGCCCTAAAGGTAAAAATTGAGATTCCCTACTAAGACAGACTTTTGTGCAGACATTACATAGTTACATAGTTGCATAGTATTTGAGGTTGAATAAAGACATTAGTCCATCAAGTCCAACCTATTAGGATCTCATTCTAGGAGTACCCGTACCCCTGTATATTACGGTCCCTTAAGAAATCGTCCAAAAGTTTCTTGAACAATTCCACATTATTTGCTGAAATCACCGCCTGTGGCAGTGAGTTCCAGACCCTAACTGATCTTACTGTGAAGAACCCCCTTCGCCCCTTGTGCTGGAATTTTTTTTCCATCAATTTTAGGTGATGGCCTCTAGTTTTTGTAACGGAGTTAATTTTAAACAGTTAGGCGGCACGTCACGACCCACCTCACAGCATCCTGATTGGTTAGGAAGCCGACTTCACTTTTTCCTAGGCAGCGTGGCTTCCTGACTGAGCAGGCTGCCTAACAAAAGGGAAACAGGCTTCCTAGCCAACCAGGAAGCGGGCCATAACCCACCACCCGGCTTCCTGATTGGGAAGGAAGTCGGCTGTATGCTCCCTTGGCACTGCCGGTCAAAGGGAAATCTCCCTCTGACCAGAAGTTCCGGTATTGGGGAAGGTATCGTAACATTTGGACGAGTACAAGTGCCCGCCCAAATACCCAGTATCTGCACCGACATTAGTATCAGTATCAGTACATCTATAGTGCAAATCCATTGTATTGATAGTTGTAGTACCCAGGCACAGGATTCCAAAACCGGACTGTCCGGGTCATTCCTGTACGGGTGGCAACCCTAGCAGACATACTGGTGAAACTCGAATAATTAGAATATCGTGCAAAAGTATTTGCAGTAAGTGCTGCAAAAGGGGCCCAAACCAAGTACTGAGTACATATGCATGCTTGTACTTTTCAGAGGTCCGATATTGTTCTATGTACAATCCTTGTTTTATTGATTGCATGTAATAATCTACTTTTTTGAGGTTGTGGATTTGGGGTTCTTGGGGTTTTCATGAGCTGTAAGCCATAATCATCACAATTATGACAAATCACGGCTTGAATTATCTTGATTTGCATGTAATGAGTCTATCTCATATATTAGTTTCACCTTTTAAGTTGCATTAGTGAAATAAATGAACTTTGCACGATATTCTAATTATTCAAGTTTCACCTGTACTGACACAATTCCACTCGGCCCTGTGAATATGTACTTCTCTGTGTCACAACTCTCAGAGAGCCTGCCTTATGAACTACAACTCAAAGTTGGCATATGATGGCATATATGTAGGCTTGAGAAATTGAGATTGCATCACATCAAGCAGCAGGGAAAGAGATGCAAAGAAAACTGGGATTCCAGGAAGTTGATGAAACTGATGGGCAGACAGAAGGCAGCACTCCATTGAAGGGATTTTTTCAAGTAATCTTTGATTGCATTATCAAAAACAACCATAGTATGTATTCCTATTACAGTGCTGATGTTATAACAGGATAGTATATGCGGGGACTTTACAACTACTTTAAGTATAAAAGGCAGAGGTCATCAAATACCCCCTGTGTAGGTCACCTACCCCCTGACATGACTATGACATGACTTCATTTCTAGTAACCGCTGATTGTATGCAAATATTTTCCAAACAATCTTTGGTGTTTTTAAATAAGTAAACTACAGATATCTGTCTATATTTAATTCATTGTTTAAAGTCTCCATTCAACTCATTAAGTATGATAGATGTTCTTTTTAGGTACCGACTCAAAGACATTATGCCATACCTAAAAGTCTCTCTATCCTTATAAGTTGTAAAGTCAATTGGGATGTGGTACCCCATACCAATCCCTTTAATATGCTATATATTATTTGCAGTCTGTAAAATGTTGGATTAACTTATTATAACACTCAGAAGCACCCCGAGGGGCATCAATTTTTTTTGTCTTTATCACTTCCAATAGCGTCCACAAAAACTGCTGCATGTTTGTCTACATATTTGTGTACATTCCTGACTGAAGATAGAAAAATGACTGCCATTTCTAAAGGGAAGGTGTTCATATATGCAGCTGAAGGGAAAATGTACATGTATAGACAAGGAGTCCATGTTCACACAGCTGCAGAGACGGTCTGTTTCCACCAGGAATGTAATAAAACCAATAAACAACACATTCATTTTGCTACATAAACAAACCAGGAACAAATAGTAGTCCAGAGAAACTATACGTTAACCTCAGACATACTCTCACCGGATTACATTATGTTGTTGGTATTAGAGCGGTTCTTTTACAGAGTAAAGAAAAAAAGGAACAAACAAACAAAAAAGAAAACCCTCATTAGGCAATTCTGTTCCTGAGAATATTTGCAACAAACAAACACAAGTGGTATGATTACTCCATACAGGTCATGAAACAAAATAACCAAAGAGAAAATTACCAGATGGATAGAATGATGGGTGGGGCAATTTACAGAACAAGATCAATAACATCTATTCATCTATTGTAGTTGATGATACATTTCAAATGACCTGAATTATTTGTGGTATAGTTTTTTTTTTGTATTAAGAAGAAATACTGTACCTATAGTATTGTAACCAAGGATCCATTCCTCATAGTGTAAACAAGGATCCATTCCTCATATTGTAAACAAGGATACACTGCTCATAGTGTAAACAAGTTTACATTCCCCATAAGTTGTTCATTATTTCCCGCTGACCACCAGTGTAAGAGGGTCCTTCTCTCACTGACCATATATATATA
>NW_017308031.1:249820-275401 GCF_000935625.1 Nanorana parkeri
TATATATATATATATAAAGAGGGCCCTTCTCCAGTGACCATCAATGTAAGGGGGGCATTGTTATTATTTGTTTAAATTAACTGTCATGATTATTATTGAAAATAATTTTGTAATGAAGTGTGGGGGTTAAAAATGATCTGTCTTGAGTGTCAAACATGGCTGGTATGACACATTGTTTATACTTTTATTGTTATTATAACTACAACTTACCGATCATGTTTATGATTACCATAATGGACTAAGAGAGAAGGACAAAGGCAAACTGGGACTGCTGCACATTTTTGAAATTTCAGGTGAAAATGTTTTAAGACTGTGCAAACCTTTTGTCCTTTTTGATCCCCCCACCTAAAGTAAACCACTCTCCCTCACGTCACATGTATACCTACCTGCGTCACATGGCTGTGGCCTACTTCAATTTTTTGCACTGGCCATGCCTGCTCAGTCAACTCCCATAGACTTCTAAGGGGCTGTCTCCCAAGACTGGAGATGTTTCGAAGTGTGATCTGATATTTAGGAAGTCTCCACATATCATCCTTTACTTGATACAGAGACATAATAGTATGTATTATGCTCAAGGGTATTTAGTTTTAATTGCTATTTATACACATTATATGAACTGTATAGATAATACTGTTTTTATTGGTTCAGTAGGGCTTGTAGAACATTAATAAGTCAATGCATGCAAGATAGTTTGTATAGGTCTTATTTTAAATATTACATTTTAGGTATAAATAACAAAGAGGGGAAATTTCAATAGGGTTGAGAGTAGGGCCTCAGTTCTATGCAGCTTTTTGCTACTGATCCAGTAATTTAAAGTGAAGCAACTTACCACATCTAAAACTAGAAGACCTGCCCAAGAGAAGGTACCACAAGCTTTGGTAGTCAGAAAACCCTTTCCTGTTTTAGTTGCATTTTGTTATAGGCCATGACTTTCCTGACTTTGGGCCAGAGTCCCACCCATCTGCCTGAACCCTGTCCAAAGAGTGCCCTTAATAGCCACTGAAGTGCTCTCAATGGACACATGGGCACAGCTAAGCCCTGGAATTAGATATTTCTAACAAAGTAAATGAAAATCAGAGAAATACATGGGTGTGATTTTCTAGCCAATTTAGGTTATATAAAACATCCTGCATTTGCTCTTAGGCTGGACTTACATTTAAATGTTTAAAATGGCTGACAGATTTGCCCTATACAGATGACACTACAACAACAAATTTCCCAATGCTGAATGTCTACAATATCAACAAGATTGTTGAAAGTAAAAAACAAAAAGTTCTAAAGATTCAAAGTATTCTACACAAATATGATCTAGTTTTGCAAGTAACATAACAACTTGAAAGACTGAGCTGCTGGAGAATTACAGTTGCATTTCCTGTTTGCAGTGACCTAGATTTCTTGTGAGATAAGTAGACTCATTCAATAATTAGAATACTCTCTGTTGCCCTTAATTTTCTGAACAGTAATATAAACTGATAAATATCAAATATATTTTCTTGGGCTCCAAGATCTCTCTACCAGACACCTATAGCCACAGCATTAAAAGATGCTTGCTTCAGGAACACTAAGGCAAATTTGGAAAACAGAGCAGAGGGATCACATGGTGGACAAATATTCAAACAGCAAAGAAAATTGTCTAGTACTAGTAACACATGACAAAAAGAGTTTGAATAGCAAGGCTGAGTACTGAAAAATCATCATTAATGAATTGTTAACCATATGGCATGGCCGCCACTCGAAAACTGCATTTCCCTTCTGTCCTGCAATAATGCTAATTTTCAATGCCTTTGACTTGGCAACCTTAAAGTTACTTTAAAAAAAAATTGGGGCTGGAAACCTGAAAATGAAAAATGGGTCAAGAGTGAATGTTGCACAGTAGGCTGCATTAGCATGCTGGTAATGCCCAGCATGCTGAGGGCTACGGGCATGTGTCTTCAACAGCTGGGTCTCCAGTGATGAACCCATATTGCTAATTGGACAAACAACCAAGCTAAACCTAAAATAATTTGTCCACGTATTTGAAGTTGGGGCTTGCTGGAGAAGAGTGGGAAAAGCTGAAGGAAAAAGAGAAGAGGACAACAAAACATAAAGTAAAATAAATGAATCAAATAAATGAATCAAGCTGCAAAAGCTTAGAGAAACAGCTACCAGCAGTCAGGTCTGGCATACCAAACGCCACTGATTGATTATGAAGAGTTAGAACCAACAAAATAAACAAGATCTTTTGTATGAATAATCCAAGCACTTAATTGTTCGCATGCAATGGTAGCATAAGCCTTGAAGTTAACTATATGACAACAAGACAAAGATTTCAAAGTGTACATAATAGGGCAGGTTTATAGCATGGGTTATAAATGGGATTGTTATAAAGTGGAAATCCAGACAAACCTTTATTGTTCCAGGTGTAGTGGGGAAAGGTTTTTATTGTCTGTGGCCCTGCTGGAGAGACTGACACTGTTGTCACAGAGAAAGAAATGTTAAAGAAATCTAACAGGGAAACAGCAGCAATAAAACCACTTTATCAGAGTAGGGTAAAGTTTGAATATGCATCACATTTTCATTTGCAAGTATTTTATCAAGTGTGTGATATATAACTGTTAATTGCAGTCAGGTTACACAGTTTGTGACGTAACCATACAAGCAGTGGAAATATATACAACAATCCATCACCTGTTGGATGTCTCCCCTCACGTCCATTGCTAGTAACATTGTTTTTACTGGACCAACATGGCAACAGACAAAAATAGAGTGTCACGGAGGCTCTAACCTTCTCTTGCTCTATACAAAGTTATATTCTAAGTAAAAAAAATAGTCTTTCAAGAACAGAAGTCTAATATGTAACATTTCTTTCTCTGTCTAAAATACAAAATTATTAGCTAATTACAAATGCTTATGGCATTAGTGGCAGAGGAAAAGTCCCTTTTCTCTCAGTATGAAAGGCAACCAATGTGACATATGAGCTTTGACTTGTAAACCAAGCAGACTAGTACTAACTCCTTAGGGCATGAATGTACACCATAAATATAGCTGAGCTGGAAAACTAACAAAAATTTGATTTTTATCTCCTGTGATCGCAGGTAAAGTCAGTGTCCAGTTTGTGTTTTTATTTTGCATGCAACCATTAGGGTCTGCTTCCCACTAAATCATATAGCTCTTATGCACATAGAAAAGGGCAATTAGTAAAACTAAAAGCAAGTACTACATGATATTGTTTGGGCACCAGACTGTGGCCTAGAAGATTTAATAAAATTTTCAAGCAACATAACTGCAGAAAGCTACAGGTTGCACCTCCTCTGAAATCAAGCTCGTATGAAATTAACCTTAACGCATAAGTTCACCTTTTGCAAAAATCAAAGTAATGCATAATTAATAATATATAGAAAAATATGCATTTCTTTAATATTTGCATTCAAGCCTGGAAAGCATTGCAATTGTGAACAATCGATCACAGCTGCAAAGCTCAGACTTCTGCACATTTACATACAGGCAGAGCTCCGTACTGAGGTACAGAGTTTCAGTTAAGAGAGATAGGGGCAGGACAGCTGGACTTCAAACTGCATTAAATCACCTCATACAGCATCCAACCGTCCTCTCTCTAGGTAGATGCGGTAATATGGGCAACTCTACCTAGAGGGAGACACCGTATGAGGTGATTTAATGCAGTTTGAAGTCCAGCCGTCCTTCCCCCATCTCTCCTAACTGAAACTCTGTACGAGCTCTGCCTGGGAGAGGATGTAAAGAAGTCTGAGCTTTGCAGCTGTGATCGAGTGATCACAATTGCAATGCTTTCCAGGCTTGAATGCACATATTAAAGAAATGCATGTTTTTTATATATTATTATTTATGCATTTCTTTCATTTGTGCAAAAGGTGATCTTATCCTTTAAGGCCTGATTCGCACCTAGGCAACAACGCTTTTTTGCTTCATGTTTTTGCGCGTACATTAAGTTGCATGTTTTTATGAGCAGATTGCGACACATTGATGTAAATGGCAAAAACGCACCTAAAAACGTTTTCCAAGCGTTGCCTCTTGACTCTATGGCAGGGGTGCCCACAAGGTCGATCGCGATCTACCAGTCGATCGCGTAGCGATCACTGGTAGATCGCAGAATCTCAATGAGCTCGTCATTTGAAAAGTAGATCTCCAGAAGAAAAATAGTGGGCGCCCCTGCTCTATGGGGACAAAACAAGCTGTAATCTGCCAAAAAAAAGCTCATGTACTTTTTCCAGCGACAGGTGTTTTGCTTATTGCGACAAAATGCTCAGGTGTGCACAGGGGCCATAAGAATGAATGCGATTTTTTGGGGGAAGCTTATTGTCACGCTGAATCAGCTGCGGCAATACACTCAGTGTGAACCAGGAAAAGTGGATTCCTGCTGGTATCAGCATTTTCCCCCGAATGTGCCCTCTGAACATTGTGAGGTGCGTTAAAAAAAGCTGAAGAGACATTGTGTCAACAACCCATTTTAATTGAATGGCCTTCCTTGATGCAACGCACAGTAACGTGTAAAATACTACACGTTAATACTAGTGCGGTAATGGACAACAACATCACTATAGCAGGAAGAGGCTCTATACTCGGTTCTATGCAGCCTAAAAATAAAATCTTATATATGCACAGCCCCGAGGAGCAAAAGGTATGGCCAATGTCAACCTTCTGGGAAGAGTTAAAATTACCATATTTGATCCAGCCGTAATATTGCAGCGGCAGATTTGTTGACAAATGTTTGCTATTTTGTCCTACTATTAGACTGTCAAGTACAGGTGCACGTTAAATCTAACAAAAAACAATGTCAGATTCTGCTAACAAAGCGTTTATATGGGATCACAATTTCCTGCCCTCTCTAATCCTTAAAATTTCTTTCTTATTACTTTAAATTGCAACATTTACTGTGTGAGTGAACAACCTATGAACATCTACTGAAAGGTGTGGTGGTAGCTGTGAGTTAAATGGTTCTCCCCACCCAGACAAATGAGAACGAAATGAGATAGTTCTATCGTCTTCACATTTTACTACAGTTTGGGTGTTTCCCTTTGGTATTCCTTCCAAGAATATTTTCATTTTTCTGCACTGCAGGAATGAGTGATGCATGTAGAGACAGATGTTTCAGCCTCACTCATTCCTAATTATTTAAAATAAAAGTAATCAAAGCTGAACAGAGTGGAGATGAATAAGACACGTGCAATGGTTTTTTCTCTTTACTGTTCGTAATCAGGCCAAGTATAGAAGAGATTGAAATGCTGTATCATGCACATTTGGGGCTCATAAATGTTAAATCTGTCTAGGCGGTACTCTGAAAAATCTACCCTTTGCATATAATTTGCCTTGACACTACTGTGCCTTCAACCTAATAGCTTCATGATGCATTTGGGAGGACAGAGTTTGTCTTCGGATGGACTTAATAGAAGAACTCCAGTTTTTTAAAAATAACTCTTGCAGTGGCGCTACCCCCTCACTTCAAGGTTTATATGCTGGTCTTGGTCTAGGGGTGGAAATAAAGAAGATAAGATAAAGCCAGATGGGACCATCAATCAAGTGAGTATATATTTTTGATTTTCTTCTCAAGTAAAAAATGATAAATTAACCCTTGCAATGCAGAGGTAGCTCCACTGCAAGGGTTAATTTGAAAGAATCCTGGAGTTCCTCTTTAACATAATTATAAGTACCTCATGAAGAGTAAAACAGACCTGGGGACCTTTCACCCATGAGCCACTGTGATTGTCCTTGTTGTTAAAGACCATCCTTTATAGCTGTGATGACAGACACCAATATGCTCAGGCATTACAATCAGGCCCAAAACTGTGTGTGTGGGGGGAGGGGGGGCATGTGCCCCGGGTGCTGCTTTAGGAGGGGTGCCACTGGGTGTGTGGATGGAGAACTTCTCCCTTGGGAGGGGAGAGCAACTCTGAGCCTTTGCCCCGGTTGACATTATGTCTAGCTTCCCTACTGATTACATAGTAACATAGTAGGTGAGGTTGAATAAAGACCAAGGTCCATCCAGTTCAACCTATGTGTGAGTATGTGTGTTTGTATTTATGTGCATTTCACACTTCCCATATCCTTGTATATTTAGTGACTGAAAGACTCATCTAGAAGTTTCTTGAACTTTTTTACATTATCAGCAGATACCACTAATGTGGAAGGGAATTCCACAATGTTACTATTCGCACAGTTAAAAAAAACCTTGCGAGATCTAAGATGGAAGCCCCTCTCTTCTAACCTCTCATTGTGTCCATGTGTTCTCAGTACTGTTCTTCGTGAAAACAACTTGTTCCGAATATTGTGGTCCCCATTGATGATTTTAAAGACTGCAATAATCTCTACCTTTCTAAGGAGAACAGGTTTATTTGGTGTTACAATACATTAGAAACTGCACTCTTAAGTTGCTTCCACTCACAATAATGCATTATTGCCCACCAGAAACCTCATCTCAATAAATGTCAACATATACTGTAGATCAGGGGTCACTCCTTCTGCAAAACCATATTAATATGACTAGTATTACAGTTAGAATTATTAGCCCAGTATTATGGAAAGGCCACACAGGAGCCACCAGACCTTGTGTGCATGTGTAAAGATGGGCTCTCTGCCTTGCGTCATAAAACAACATTAACATTCATGCATGTATTTGTATGATACACTTATTTGTTTTGTTCATTATGTTGGGAACTTTGTAGTAACACTACATAACTCAAAAAATTGGCCCTGTAAAAAAAATATGAACTGTCATTACCTATGCAGAAATAAAAATCAAGATAACAGTTATCTAGTCTTATTTAGTCTTTGTAAAACAATAGCGCATTGCTTTTTTTTCAATAAAGGTTAAAGACATAACAGGTATCTATGGTCAAAAACTAAAAAAAAATGTGTTTTTCTATATTGAATTTCTATAAGTTATATTTCACTCTCAATGACCATATCAGTCTACAAATTTGTAAACTTACTTAATGAAGGTGCCCATAGAGTGTACTTCCTCAATGCACTTGAGACCATTTCGTTCACCCCTGTGAATATGCACTTCCTTGTATCACAACTCACAGAACCTGCCTTCTAAAATACAACTCAACATCTGAACAATGTAACATTATTATTGCTTGGTGAAAGCAATGCCTCATGGGCTATGTAGTCTCGGAAAATTAGGTCCAATCTCATGTTTATAAGACTCACTGTCCCTCGTGACTCTTCTGAATCTCAGCTGTTCCAGCAGTCAAAATGAGAGCTCGCAGCTGCCAAAGCAACAGCCTTTTCTAGACCCTGGAAAGGGTGTTGCAGAACTAACACCACTCAATCAAAAGGTCTGAGGGGTGTATTGTAAGTGTGCTTTTATTATGCCAAGCAGACACACCCTAATGCCAACTGTTCTGGGCACATCTATATTCAGAGTTCACAAGCAAAGCAGTAAAGTTAAGCAAGTTCGGTCTCTGAGTTGCCCCCTCCTCTCAAAACACCTTCTCTATGTTTACAATACAGATTGGAAAGCTGGGAGGCTTCTAACTTACTGCTGGGAGATAAGTGCAGGCTGAACTGACATGTGCAGAGAAAGTGAAAATAAAAGTGCTTCTGCTTTGTGGATGAATTATTCCACAGTACCTTTATACTGTATGTAAATATTTGAATGTCCATAGCCTGGGCATGGGTTCCTTTTAAAGTGGAACTCTGGGCACAAGGAAAAGCGTTATGTTGCACAGGGCGAGGCCTCATAGACTGGAGTTGTATAGGCTTTGATTTATTACCTGGTCCTCTTCCCTATTGTCAGGAAAATCATGTGCACAGCAACACTTGAGGATCATGGCCAAGCACACACCTATGCCCACAGAAAAGAGTGTAGAAGTCCACGTTGAAAATTTACGTTGGCTAATACAATGGTGCATGGGATCACAAGGTTAATGTGCATGAGCATAATTAAGCATTGACTGCAAATTTAAACCAGAGTTCCATCAAGGGAAGTTGCAGTGGTCATGACTCATCAGCTTCCTGTGACCTGACCTGTGATTTGACCCAGCTTATTTGACTCTTAGATACCTTGATCCCCGGGTTTCTAACTCCAACTTTGTATCCTGACCATGCTTCCTGCTTCAAAACTGCGCTCCTGGCTTACTTCTTGTGTACCTTCGCTGCCCAGCTGTATTAGACCTTCTGCATCTGAGCCAGCTACAGGCACTCATGCTTGTCCAAGCTCAGGCATACCGTGGACAGGAGGTGCAAGGGAAGTCCCTGCGCTGCTCTGCCTCATTCAGGTATTTGACAACTGTAGACACTCTTACATTTGTCAGGCAATTGTTATCCTTTGCCCTTTGCCTTTGTTTTCCTGTTTCCCGTATTGCCATAGCTTCAGTTGCACCAGTCCACTAAATGGTGAACACAGATCTTCACCCCCTATCACGGACTAGGATCCATTATAGCAGTCCCCAAAAGATTGGCTACACAACCCCCTAACACTGAATGAGTGCCAGAAGTTATATTATTCAGATGTTAGGCTATGTTAACTAACCAACTAGTGATAAACAACCACCACCTTGCTTTGTCCAGCAGGTTGCTTATAACAATAGATTTTAAGGGTTATACTCGTCACATGAACCACACTCTCCTACCACTTTCAGGTACTTTGGGATATATCTATTACAGCAACACTATCCGCAGGATGAGGAGGTTGGGTGTCATAATATTTTTTTAGTTGCCTATAATTCCACTTCCATTTCATGTTCAAACAGGGCACTGCAATTTACAACAGTGTCTCTTTTTCTATACATGGAATATTTGACATATTATTGATACACATTGGAAGATCCTTATTCACCTCAGGATTCATCTAAAACTTAGTATGCACAGAAACAGCAAGCAGAATCCTTCAAATTCCTAAATGTGGGTGCTGCAGACAAGACCCCATCCAGCAACAAGTGATTAGCATCATTTTCAGTCCCAGAGACAATGGGCACCAGATGGGAAGTGAGGGAAATATGACCAATGGGAACAGTTATCTGACTAGTCCCTGCTCTTTCCAAACCAAAATAGATTTCGATAGCGTTTACCCATTAAATTATACACTATAAAGAAGAACTGCAGGCAAATATAATCTTAAAGTGGACCTTTACCCATATCTCTAAAATAACAACAAACACACCTTTAGAAATGTTTAGTAATGACAATCTACAAACACATACTTCTAGATGATTGCAGGCTTTGTATTCTTTGCACACGTTATTTCTCTTTTCTTCCCAAGTCTTCTGGCAGTGGCCATTTTAACTAAGGGCAGGTCACTAGATCTCCTTTTACTTCCTGCAACTCTGGCACATGTAACTAGGACATGTGACCATGCACATCATCACAGGGGAGGATGAGATTACAGATGAGATTTCCAGCACTGCACTGCTGATGTAACCTTACCAGGATGCAACGCTTGGGCACATTACATAATTTGTGCCAAAATGGACCCGGAAGTGGAAAAAAAACTATTTGTAAGTAAATGGCAAGCATGTTTGTTTAACTAATAAATGTAGGATGATTTCATATTAGCATGCAGAGCTGCATTCTGATGTGACTTTTAGTGAAAGGGGGATAAAGGTCCACTTTAACTCACCTGAACCACGGTCCCTGCTGGCTCCTACACCGGTCCCTCCAGCCTCACTTCCCCTCCGCTCCAGCAGTCTAAGGTCCTGTGAATCATCACGTCCTATACAGTGTATAGGATGCTGAGGGACATTCCATCACTGGAACGGAGGAGAAGGAGCCAATCGGGATTGTGGTTCAGGTGAGTATATCTTTGTTATTTTAGCTCCCTACACAAAACAAACACTTAAGCCGTGCAGCCCCACTGCAAAGGTTAAGATTTTTTGCCCTGAGCTCTGCTGTAATGGATACACTAGTCTGCACAGCAAATATAAACAGGTACATGGATAGCCTGAGAAGGTTGCTGATGGTGGGATGCAGAATTGGTTACATGACGTGTTGGGCATATGTTGGTCTGACATGTAGAACTCTAGTGCAGAGCTTAACTTTACCACAGCCCACTAAAATAGTGCACACTTCAGCACATTTTAAAAAGCATATTCTTCCATTCTCTCATGGTTACCTACAACAGAGGCTGGTAGACCCCCTGGGACCTGTATTCAGAATTTTGTTTTTCATTTACAATCTTGTATAGCAGTATCAAGTTCATTGCTTGAAAAATGCTAGTAGACTTGTAAGTTCACAAAGGTACATCTAACACGTAAATGTCTTTTCTTTTGTTTTGAGTAAGGAAGAGTTAAAACCGCAATCAGATTTTTAAAATATTTTGTGCAGTCTATGCCCCTTTGGGGAGCTTTCCCTCCACTTCCTGTCTTGACAACTGGAAATGTGAGTAGATCTCTCCAAAAGAAGAGAATTATCTCTAAGGCCCCTTTTGCACAGTCTTATCAGGAGGGGATCTGTGCACACAGAGGAGGGAAAAGTTGAAATTACCAGACCAGACATGTGTCTGTTTACATCAGATTACCCCCAATCCGGCACAATCAGGTCCGGCGAAACGGAACTCTGATCCGCTTGTATTTCCAGACCTGGCCAGAGCTGGGGGTAACTTAATGTAAACAGATGCGCATCCCTTTAGATCAGGGGCGCCCACAATTTTTCATCTGGAGATCTACTTTTCAAATGACAAGCTCAATGAGATCTACCAACGAAAAACACCTGCATTCAGGGGCGGGGGAGTGCATTGAAGTCAAACGGCCCTCTCTTCTCTCTCTCCTCTCTTTCTCCCCTGTTTCTATCTGCTGTCTCTTCTCTTTCTCTGCTGTCTCTTCTCTCACTTTCTCTGATGTCTCTCTCCTGTCTTTCTTTTCTTACCTCCACTGCAGCAGCTTCCCAAGTCTCCTCTCCTCTCTCCTTCCCGTCTGCGGCGTCTGACACATTCATCCGCACGAGCACCGTGGGAGGACACGACACAGGTCAGTGAGCCGATCGGGATCTACCAGTTTTCGCTTTGCGATCTACTGGTGGATCGCGATCTACCTAATGGGCACCCCTGCTTTAGATCCAGTTGCCCAAAAACTAACAATGGCTTCTGATCAGGCTGCCTGAAATATTGGACTAGCAGACCCGATCTGAATGCCCATGTGAACGGGTTCTAAGTCCCCACTATTCCTTTTCTAGTGTCAGTGAGCACTCAAAATGTTGGACTTTCCCTCATTTACAATGCCACACCAGTCACAAACCAACAGAGCGAATTCCCTTTACATGTTAAATGGCATGGTCATCTTGGAATATGCCTGTGTCATCAGGGAAGAAAACATCCATTGATGGAAAAAGCTAGTCATTCAGTATATTCTGGAAAGCAGCTGAGCTCATTTTTTGGAGACATAACATTGCTGATCCTAGACCTGACCAACTGAAGCAATCCCTATATCTCTTACATATTAGCTTAGCTAAATCCAGGTGGTGACTTTTTTTTTGGCAAGGCAGTGTATACCGCAGCTCCAGGAGACAAGCTGAGTATCTATGTATTGCTAACAGGAAAGTGTCACGCTTCACACCCACTTATTTTAAAATTCCAGTCTTCACACTTACGTTCTATTTGGTGTTAGAATCCCCTGGCTGTAGAGTCCTCAGAATGTCCAAAGTCCCATTAGTTCAGCTTCCATCATGCTCTGACACCCGTCTATCTCTCTTTGAACTTAGATTTGTATAAGCAGAAAGCAGCTTCGCTCTTGTGTGAGCAGGTCAGACTTGAACTTCCACACCTACAATGAGTCCCCGCCCGTGTCATACCTGTGCACAACCTGCACACATCTAAGCTGGCTGTCATATCCTAGGGGCTGGGCTTGGATTTCTGACCTTGTCACTCAGCCCACAAACCAGTTCTGTAATAATGATGCCACTTTATCTCTCTGGGAATAATGTGGGATGTAGAGCTGTAGGATGTGATGTAATATGTGCTTCAATGGCACATACCCAGTCCTGTCTTTACACTATTCATCTTTCTTTGTATTGTTAAAGAAACATTGGAAACCGCTGCCATTTGATTAGGTCATGTAGTTTAAGTCAGAGTTATTACAAAGCCAGGAGTTGTATTTGGCAGGAAGGTGAGGGGAACCATTATTAGCAGGCATCTTCTTCTTTTGGGTGATGACAAGTCATTGCAATCATTTGGGGACAGTTCACTCTATAGTGTCACGCTAAAAGCACAATATTCGTGTGTTTAGAGCAAGCTATCGCAGATCGATGTGTGAACTGGCTCTTAGTCTCTCGTTACACTTGTGCGTCTGCATTTTCATGCATTTTTTAGTGTGTTGATGAGCATTCTTGATGCTTTGTAAGGCGGCATTTCAGGAGGTTAAGAAGTGTTTTTTGAGCATTTTTGTTTGCAGACATTTACAGGCTTGAGTGTTTTTGTTTTAACCTATGGAACATTAGTTACTAGGAGGAGACGGTAGGCTTGAGCATGTTTGTTTTAGCCAATGGAAACTTAGTTACTAGGAAGAGAAGACAGGCACAAAAAAACGTGCATTAGGCACACCTTTCAGGCACTCCCATTGAAGTCTATGGGGTCAAAAACCTGTAATTCTGTTCAAAATGAAGCTCATGTACTTTTTTGACCTTCAAGCTCCAAGCAACACGTGAAACAATGCTGTTCAGATGTGAGCAGTGACCATTAAAAATAGTGGGATTCTTCATACTTAACCATTGTCTCAGTTTGGGAAACATGGAACACAATAATCAGGTGTCAATGGGTGTGTGTGCATTTACCATGCGATTTCATGCGTTTGTTTTGGGGCCAATGACACGCATTATCTGTTGTTGCTTATGTTGCAACAATAATGTTGTTATGAGGAGACAGGTTGTAATGTGCAGAAACGTAGTAAAATGCATGTACAGGCAGTTTTAATGCACTCCCATTGAAGTCTACGCGGCCATAAATGCACTATGTAGCACTAAAAGAAGTACCCGCACCTTTATCCCAGTCACGCAGCAGTGTAAAGCATAGGTGTAAAGGGGCCCCATAGAAAATAATGGGAATTATGATAGACCTCAAACATATCAATTAATACCTCCATGATTAAGGCCCATTTTAGAGTATTAATGAGATGGTACCTAGTGCCCTCTAGGTTAGCCAAACTGGTCATGCAAACAGGGGCAGACTGGGTCTCTGGGGCACACATGGGGAACTGAGAAGAGGGCCCCTGTGCAGTGAGCTGAAGCAAAAATTGGGCATGACTAGAAAGGGTGTGGTTAGGGGGTCATGGTGAAATTGAGCCTGACTCTTCTCCCAGTACACACTGCACACGTTTGACACTGTCCTTGTACCTACAAAATGCTCTGTAATTACAGATGGACACACAACCATAGATATATCAGTAGAGATACCATTAGTTCTATACTGGCAAAAGCAGAAACATGTGGGAGGATAAAATCAGTACCGTACTGGCAAAACCAGAAACCTGAAGGTGTCACTTGTAAAGGAGGACTGGGCTGTAAAAGAATAGCATGTTCTTTACCTTTCTGGTGACCTGTATCTTCAAATGTCACTGTGTTAAATACCTGTTTTTAACCTACTTAGTTGGACAGTGTACTTTTTTTGCAGGCTGGGTAGAGAGTGTGATGCGAATGTTTGTTTTTATACTTTGTAAAGCCATTCCATGTGCACCTTTCTTTAAAACTAGTTATGAATTGATGTGTGTTTGCCATTGGTGCCATTTTTTCCTACAATTACACACTGTGGTTCCTCCTGCAGGCTCATACACTCCATAACATTGGCGCTAGCAGGTGGAAAAACAGCATGTGGTGGGGTGAGCAGGTATTTCACACACCTGGGAGTGTGGAAATACCTGCAGTTGCTGTGAAGCAGCAAAGCAGTGACTTTTGAAGAGTCTTTCAGAAGGTATTAAATACAATGGTACCTCGGTTCACGAACTTAATTGGTTGCACGATTCTGGTCGCAAACCGAATTGGTCGCGAACCGAATCAAATTTCCTCATAAGGTTCAATGTATATCAGGTCAATCCGTTCTGACCCCTACGAACGTGGTCGCGAACCGAATCAAATTTCCCCATAAGGTTCAATGTACATAAGGTTAATCCGTTCTGACCGCTACAAACGTGGTCGCGAACAGAATCAAATTTTCCCATGGTGTTCAATGTAAATCAGGTTAATCTGTATAATGAACCATATGTAAAAAAAAAGTTACCAGAAAAATATGAAAGTACAGTACAGTATGAAGAGAGTGAACACTAACCTGGGTGGGGAGGAGGTTATTGTTTGGAGGGAGAGTCCCCCTCCAAAGGACACCGGGGAGATCTCCTTCAGGGCTTTCCTCTTTGTCTCTTAGCTGCAGGGTCAATTTTGGTGAAATATCTGTCTGATGTCACTTGTTTTTTCCTGCACTGCATAACCCTCCAGAAATACGAGACCACGTTGTCGTTCATCAGATGCAACACTCTGTTGGTTACAGTTATGTTGGGGTGGTGCTTCTCATAGAAATCCTGGCACTCATTCCATTTTTCCATAACGGATTTTAGCACATTACAGTTAACCTCCTCCCTTTCTTCCTCTTCCTCAGTGGAATGCTCCTCAACAAGCACCTTCTGCTGCTCCCTCTGGAGTTCAGCAAGTTCTTGCGTCGTCTGCTCCTCCTTATGGTGCTCAACAAGCTCCTCAATGTCTGCACAATCGATCTCCAGACACATACTCTTGCCCATGGACACAATATCCTCCACTACCTGTGCATCAGACTCTTCAAAGTCACATTCAGTGACACATTCTGGCCACAGTTTCCTCCAGGCTGAGTTCAAGGTCCGGTACGTGACATCTTCCCATGCTTTGTCAATGAGGTTAATGCAGTGGGGGACATTGAAATGTTTCTTCCAGAACTCTTTCAGAGTCAAAGACGTCTCTTCAGTGACATTAAAACACCTGGTGAAGAGCGCCTTTGTGTACAGCTTCTTGAAGTTGCAGATCACTTGCTGGTCCATGGTTTGCAGAAGAGGTGTCGTGTTGGGGGGAGGAACTTGACCTTTATTTTTTAACAGTGGGTGCGAACACCTTGTGCAGCCATTCCATGAACAATTGCCTTGTGACCCAAGCTTTCGCATTGGCCCTCCACATGACAGGCCGTCTGGCCTTGCTCACATTCTGTTCCTTGAATGCACAAGGGGTCTGGGAATGGTACACCAGCAGTGGCTTAATCTTCAGATTGGCGCTTGCGTTCGCACACAGCAAAAGGGTCAATCTGTCCTTCATGGGCTTGAGCCCCGGCGGTGCCTTTTCCTCCTGCGTGATATAGGTTCAGTTCGGCATCTTCTTCCAAAAGAGCCCTTTTTCATTGCAGTTGAGCGACGTATCCTTCTGCCTTCATGAATTCCACAAAGTCTTTCTTGTAGGCTTCTGCAGCGGCCTTGTCAGAACTGGAAGCCTCACCATGTCTTATGACACTGTGGATGTGGAATTTATCAAACCACCCTCTACTGGCTTTAAATTCATCATTAAATGCACTTGTGGAGGGGTTTTGTTGCAGTAAATCACTGTGCAATTTCCTGGCTTTTTACAGATCATGGCTTCACTAATACTATCACCTGCCAGCTGTTTCTCATTCAACCACACTAACAGAAGTTCTTCCACTTCCAGTACTTAGTTAACATAGTTACTCCTTTTGCCACATCAGCTCATTTGATGGCATCTTTATTCTTCAAAATAGTTGAGATTGTCAACTTCGCCATCTTGTACTCCAAGGCCAGATCAGTCACACAAATACCACGATCATGCTTTTCTACAATTTCCTTCTTCAATTCAATGGTTATTTTCTTCAAAACCTTCTTGTTACCTTCTTTATTGCGCTGCACTTTCTTTTTTCCACCATTCTTGCTCAGAACTTTCTGGTTACCTTCATCACTGCTCTGCATTTCTTGTCACCTTCATTACTGCTCTGCAGGTTCTTGTCACCTTCATTACTGCTCTGCAGGTTCTTGTCACCTTCATTACTGCTCTGCACATTCTTGTCACCTTCATTACCACTCTGCACATTCTTGTCACCTTCATTACTGCTCTGCACATTCTTGTCACCTTCATCACTGCTCTGCACGTTCTTGCCACCTTCATTACCGCTCTGCACTTTCTTTTTACCACCATACTTGCTCTGCACTTTCTTTGGAGCCATGCTGGATTGAATACTGTATTACTTTACAGTACTGTATGTGCTAAAAAGCACACAAAAAAAGCTTCACAGCAAGTGTGCACAGGTCTGCCTGCGACCGCGATCTTGACTAGAGGAAGCCATGACCACGTGTCAAAGCGGGGAAGATGGCCGCGGTTGTGTTCGTCACCCGACGCAGAGTTTGCGAACAGAGGCAACATTTTGCCGAACTTCCTGTTCGCGAACAGAAGCATTCCTGAACCGAGGTACCACTATATATCTGCTATTCTATTACAAGTGACCCTGTCGTGACCCCGGCTTTTATGTTTTACCAAAAAATTGGATAATAAATGTTTCATAACATAACGTAGGGAAAACAGTTTTTTTTTCTAAATTTTCAGACCTTTTTTAATTATTTAGTAAAAAATAAAAACCCCAGTGGTGATTAAATACCACCAAAAGAAAGCTCTATCTGTCCCAAAAAATGGTATTAAATTCATTTCAGTACAGCGTTGCATGACGGAATAAGTACCGCAGCGCTAAATACTGAAAAATGGCCTGGACAGGAAGGGGGGTTTACCACCCCAGTCTTCAGGTGGTTAAAATAGAACTATATATCCGTATAAAGACTATAGCTTGTCAGGGTTAAATTGCAACTTTTTCCCTCTATAAATATAAAGGAAGAAATAACTAGCCATGTCATCTTTATACCTGACAATTTCCTGTATGGTACCTATATAAACTGCTTTAAACCATGTATACTTTCTACTCATGCTCTTTATCCAGACATGTTAAATAACCTGTATATCTTGTTAACCATCCTAAAACAAAAAAACTTTTATGAATAAAACAAATTAAGTTTGCTTGAGGCTCACAGACGTATTCAACACTGAAAGCTGCATGAATGTGGATATGTGAAAAGCAGGTTTATATAGATTGTGTCTTGATGATCTTTTCCTAGCCTCACCTAAGGGAAGTGAATCCAATAATTATAAGGATTAGAATAACACACAGGAACTCCTCTATGACACAGCTTCCTGAGCACTGCAGTTTGAGTTTAAAGAGTAATGTGAAATCTTGCACACACTTTTTTGACTTTACTTACCAAAGAAATCTGTGTCGAGCATGCACTTTGTTTTGGCAGTGCACTGCAACGCACGTCTGCCAGCAAGGTGCATTGGGGTGACATTCAAATGAATGGCACTGCATCGCATCAATGCTATTATTGCAATAAAGCACGCGGTAACACACGCAATACCCTAACCTGGGCCATTTACCTTTTAATTCGATTGACAGTATCTCTTGAAATCCATAGAATGTCAAGGGGCCACAGAGAAAACGGTAGGGGCCACATACAGCCCAAGAAGCAACCATTTAACATGCCTGCCATTTACTGATTCCGTCTCCATGCAATGTAACAGCAAGTGACATCACACCTGGAATTACTATGCAGCTCAGGAGTCTTACATCCATGTTTGCCTTCTCACTCTTGCCTTGTGGCAGATACCCTTTAATTCGGACCCACTATTCTTACTGTAATAAATGAGGCACACAATGAGGCCATCTCCTTCCTTGGCTGCAAAAAACAAACTTGAGACTCAGATTTGTTTTTCCATGATCTACCTATGGCAGAAAGACTCGTGTATAAATTGGACCAAACCCAGTTTCATCTTTATACATGATTTTTATTTACATACAAATCAATACAACTTATATAGAGTACTGCTGAAAGACACCTCCTGACAACATTACATTTAGCCATGAGCCGGAATTATTCATTAGATACATGCTGAGAGCGTGTATGTTTATTCATTGGTGGTGTTATAATTACAGGTTACACACAATAAACATTCATTCTTAATTATGATTTATAAGAGGCTTTTGTCCTTTATTAATTACAATAAAATATTGCGATCAATTTTAAGCGCAGGTAAAAGACGCTTTGAAGTATGACCATCGTCTGTTTACCAGTATTTGCTTATCCCCAAGTTAAGCTTTAAATGATATATAAAATTAATTTTTTTTGTTTTGGATAGAGTAGAGAATGGTTTAAACCCCTGATAGGGAATTCATTTTCATGAAGACTTAACAGCAACTGAGTGGAAATCTCTCCAAACTAGGGAAAGACTCTTCAGCTGGCCATACACCTATAGATTATCTGCAGATTTTCTGTGGTCAGATGGAAAAAGTGCAACAGATTCCTCCATCTACACTTAACTATGTGGATGGAGGAATCTCCCACTGTGCCAGGCTTCAGTATCTTGTTAGTCGGCCCCACTGGCTCTCAAAATACCTGGAAAGTCTGATTGGATGCAGGCATTGTTCAGGTATTTTGAGAGCCAGTGGGGCGGACAAGCAAGATACTGAAGCTTGACCCAGTGGGAGATTGCTCCATCCACACAGTTTAGCGTAGATGGAGGAATGTGTTACACTTTTTCCATCTGACCACAGAAAATCTGTAGATAATCTATAGGTGTATGGCCAGCTTTAGACAGTGTTCAGGGCAGCAAGTGTCCCCAATAGAAGATTTTCCCTCTTCATGTTCTGGTGACAGTCTTGTAGAGGTGCTGTTTCTTCCTTGTATGGCTGGGCACACACCTTACAACCATCGCAAGACTTTTGTCTTGCGATGGTTGTAAGGTACTTAAAATAACGTACGATCTGCCTATCTTGCATAGGCAGATCGTACTTGCGATGATCACAAGGCACGCCCCCTGAGGGGCGAGCTTCCGATGACCACAATGCCGAACGGGCAGTGTGCGCTTGCGCACACCGGCCTGTCCGGCTTTTATCTGACGAACATGCGGGTTTTGAAACATGTCCGTAAGTCTAAAGTCGTGCGACCTTACAGTAGTAGAGGTTGCACGGCTTCCACATACCTTACGATAATCGTACGATCGCGTGATTTCCCGCGATTATCGTACGATTATCGTAAGGTGTGTGGGGACCTTAAGACGCAGAGGACATGACAGACAGCCCTATATTTGTCAGAATCAACCTTCTTCTGGAGCAGTGATTTGAGTGTTGGGGTTTGTGAGATAGAGAAGGTCAGACACCAAGAAAGTCTTGTAATCTGTGGGCTTTGAGGCCCACAAATGGTTTTGTGGGCCAAAAAAAAACAAAACAGTGTAGGTGTTCGCTATAAAAATTTAATGACATGGACCTACTAAGCTGTTTTAATTAGTTCTCTTTTAAAGAAGCCTCTGGCGTGATTCCACTGCCCATGCTACACTTGTATATTTCTGTACCACAATACATTAAAACTGAATTGAACTTTCAGTTTCAATCAGCTAAATAAATTTAATGTGCCTAAAAACAAAAAAAAGTTTTCTCAGTCTTTGTTTCTTTCCTTTAGAAAGCAGTCACAGCCATCACGCTGTAGAGAAGGAACCTTGCTCTCTGAGTGGAAGTAGTGGTCTCTCTGCAGAGGTCAGACAAGAGCTCTCCAATCAGCAGGAAGAATGTGTGTTGTTGATTGCAGATCTATAGGTCTGACTCAACAGAATGTGGCTCCTTGTCTACAACATGCTGGCAGGGGACAGGCTTTTCTACTCAGGCTGTGGCAGCTTTATAAAGAAAATTAACTGCAAGAAATTGGCACACCTTTATGTTTCTATGCGCCGGTTAGATATTTAGGTGATTAACAAAGAAATTCAATTGGGCTTTGAAGTCCCTCATTCACTGAGTTTGAAAGAAAACAGGAAATAAAGAGAAGATGTAGCTAGAAAGCTTTGATCATGCCAACTGACCCATAAAAACAACTCTCTAGACAAATCTGCATATTATTTATCATACATGAAAATGTAGGATTCTTTTTCCTTTTGCTGGTCATGTAATAATGCCAGTGATCTCTAAATAATATACTGGTAACGCTACTATTCGATTTTTACATGCAATTAATTTGAGTAAAAAAAAGCTGTAAATACATATATGTGTGCATTGCCCTTCAGTAATGACAGCCTTGTCCCCTTCACCCCTTCCTGTAAAGCTAGATATTCAGAATTCCCATCCACCTCTTCTAAGGATAATCTGTTAATGGGATGTTTAGGTTCATGAGCTCTTAATGGAAAACATCCTCTCTCTATAAAACCCAAACTCAAAAATAAGGAAAGTGCTAATAAAATATACAAACACGCACAGATTAGTGGATAACCTTTTCACACAAGTGCTTTTTTTTATGATTAAAGTGACATTAAACCCTCAGATTTTTTAACATAAAACAATACTGTAATGTGTGCCTTACTGTAATCCATGGTTGTTTCCCTTCTCTTTGCTGCTCTTCCTTTTAAATCTGTATCTGTTCTCATGCTGGGCAGAACTTTTGTTTTGCAGCAGACTGCCTTGTCTCTGTATGTACGTTTGCAACCTGAGCCAGCACTACAGGAAGAGGCACTCAGCTGCAAAGGGAAGTTCTCCCCAAGCATGAGACGACATGAGGATTTAAAAGGAAGAGCCGCAAAGAGAAGGGAAACTACCATGGATTACAGTAAGGCGCACATTACAGTATTGGTTTATGTTAAAAAATCTGAGGGTTTAATGTCACTTTAAATGTCGACAACACATTTACATAATTTAGATAAGTGCCTTAAGGAGGAATAAGTATTAGCACCCCCAGTGCCATAAACAAGAACCATTCTTCCTACGCACACTTGTTGACGAGTCTTACCATACTTACAGATACATTTTACTCTACTTCTAAAATATATTGTTGTAATTTAAACAATAGAATGTGTTGTGCAGTAGTTGAATAATGAAGATCCTTTAGCACAGATCAGTTTGTTCATATATTGATAGCCCAAGGGACAAAGGTATCAGGCTCATCTCTTGGAATCTGTAAAAAAGCATAAGCACTTTTCAGATTATATACTGCAGGCAAGTTATCTATTAGACAGGACGGTGCAGATGTTATGTTAAAAGTAGATTTATTATCTTATACTGCCTGACTGTATAAAAAGAATGCAGGCATCTAGAGATGTTTGCTCATACCTACAGCTTTCTTCTTGAGTACCCTGTATGCTACAAAATCTAAGGATAGTTTATGCAAATGTTGGCCTGGATTGGAAAAGTTAAAGTAGTATTAAACACTCAAACTTTTTTTCAATATTGAATCCAGATCAAACAAATCTACATTGCCCAGCAAAGTATTTCTTTACATTTCTGTCCAAACACTTCCAGTCATTTTTTTTCTGAACAGCTGCTTCCCAGTCTCTCAGCTCAGCTTCGCTGAACTTCCTGTCCAGTACAAGATCACAAGGGTCAGTGCAGACTCCAGCAACTGTTCATCTGCTAGCTTGTAGCGAGGAGAGGGGGCCAGGTGGGAGGGAAGTAGCTTGATTTGCTGTGTCTGTGGAGACACACAGCTTACTAGCATGCGCAAGGGTGACGGCATAGCACTCTGCTTGAGAAAGAAGTCACTCTAAAACAGGAGGTCAGGACCAGTGCTCAGGGAACTAGCGGATTCTACACGAAACAAAATAATTTAAAGACCTGCTGCTTGCATTCACACCTGCACATTCTGTAAACGCGCGTCACGTACGCACGTGCGTTTGTGCACTGTGTTTGCTTGTGTCTCCATTGAGTTCAATAGGGCCTGCAAGCATGACAAACGCGGCAACAAATCTCAGGTATCAGATTTTGTGATATGCATTACGTGTTTTTTGCTCGCAAAGGTGGAGCAAAAACGCATGTCTTCCTGGCCGCATTTGGGGTGCCATTAGAAATTAATGGCATGCGTTGCGTGTTTTTACATGTTTCCAAATGTGCCCCCAGTAGGGAGTTTCACCCTCTCTGTTTGTCCTTGTGACCATTGTTTCCAGTATCTGAACTTTCAGTGTGGTTGCCAAAACAAGAATAAGGACAAATCTTTCACTGGGAAAACTAGTTCTGGTCACAACTGCCAAAGAGGGGATTATTCTTCTTCCTATTCCTTAGTTTCCTATTCTTATTCCTTAGTTTCAAGAGATTCCCTTTCACTTCCTGTCATGTCTCCAGAACAGGAAGCAAAGGGAAATCTCCTCAACAGGACAGAGACAGATGGGGGTTTTAACCATTTCTGTTCCCAATCCCTATATATATATATATATAAATATAACATACACACACACACACACACTTCAGCAACTTAGTCATACCATGTTAGTGAATTTGTCACCACATGCCATCCTGATCTTCTCTGCGCTTGCAGGACTGTTTAAAGTAAAAAGTTCAGACATTCCTCTTTCTTTTCTGGCATATGTCAATGCATCCTTTATGGCAAAATAAATAGAGGAGCCCAGGAACAGAGCTGGCTCACCAACACCCTGTAGGAAAAGCACAAAGATACAGTATGATCAGCATATCACATCTAAGGTGCGATCCTACATACAGGTCAGAAACAGTATTTTCAGTGCCAAGGCTAGGTAAAGTTTCAGTTATTTAGTTGAGTTGAGTGTCCCAATTCGGAGGTGTTGTTTGGAGGACGGGATGGAGAAACCGCATGAGTAGAAAGCACCACCTATAATGTCTGCACTTGTATTTACAAATATACCCCTTTGCTGAGTGTCATAAAAAAGAAAAGTAGTAAAAATAGAGAAACAAGAGTCAGCTGGCCATTCTTCCAACAACTGTACATCCCTAGGCCAAGTTCTATGTGGAGGTGTATTCACAACTTCAGTTATACATTTAAATACAACCCTTGCTAGGGAAAGACAAGCTGGCGCCTGAGCACCTAACCTTGAGGCCATGGCTTCCCTTTGGGAAGACTATAACAAAATCACACTTGAAATCAAATTACTATGGAAGGTTGTCTTAAAGAAGAACTCTAATTAAAATATTTATTAACCCTTGAAAGCGCTGCAAGGTTTAAGCGCTCGTTTTTGTCTAGGTGCTAAAAAAAAAAAAAAGTTATACTCACCTACTCACCAGTTACAGACCATTCTACCCGGCTCCCTGCTTCTGTGATCACTGAAGTGTGTCTCCTCCTCCGCTGCACAGATGGACTGCTCCTCTGTGTCCTCACGTCTATACACAGTCTATGCACAGTGTATAGAGTGTGATGACACCAGGATCCTTAGACCGTTGCAACAGAGGGGGAGAGACGCTCGAGACACTGGTCTAAGAACAAGCCAGTTAGGATGATCTGGTGAGCATAACTTTTTGTTAGCACCTAGACATAAATACGAGCACTTAACCCTTGCAATGCGGGGGTAGCCCCCCCCCCCCAAAGCTTTAATACCATTTTTTAAGTTTAATGTCCAACTCCAGGGTAACAGGTTTTTTTGTCCCGTAGGTTTTGTTAACAAAAAGCAGATCGGGATGCAATACTCACCTTCAATCTGAAGATGCCCCCACAGTCTTCCAGGTTTAATAATGCCAAGTGTCATGCAACCCGGAAGACTAAGAAACATACTGTGACTGTAAGTGCAGGGTGTCAATGCCCTGCCCCCTGAGCATGGCACACAGTGTATTGATACAAAGAGCAGCACTTATGTCAGTATGTCAGCGCCGGTCTTTACTTCACCCAGTACTGTCCACTGATGGAAGAAAACCAAGGAGGAGGAACATCCTGCTCATCAATTAAATGGCCTACAGACATCAGAAAAAAGTACATAAAAAGCATAAAATACCACTGGGGGGATTAAGGGGTGGTGGGCTTTTGGAGGGGGGCAGTGAGCCTGAACTTGGGCTTTAACTCTTTTGTTGCCATCGGCGTAATCCATACAGCGGAACAGAAATGTTTCCAGTTGGCCCCCGAGACACACACAAACATCATACCCATTTGCACTACATACATTGTAATAATGCATGTTACGTGTGCGGACGCGCAGAGGTGCACCAACACACTAAGGACCTATTCACATTAGCCAGCACAAATTATGGTCTGCATAACTTGTGCGCTGGTGTGCGATGTGGACATGTGCTGCAGTGCATTGTTTCATGCCTCACAGTCCCTGATCTGATTTTTTTTTTAGTTTTTTAACTTTTTAAAAACGACATTCATTCAGATCTATGCATGAAACATGTTGCACATTGTAACAAGCTGTGTTGCTATCAAAATGCATAACTGCATCATTTTATTACAACACACTCCAAGACATCTCACACTTGGCACTGCGGATCAGATGTTACCACAATGCATTGGTTTGATTTTGTTATATGAAACGTAAGTAAACGCACATTATTTCAGGCATCTAGCCTGACAGATTTTGCAGACAGATCTCTGCATAAAAACGCAATTGGCAAGTGTGAATGTAGCCTAAGCCCACCTAAAACTGATCATGCATTTTTGTGCAGGAGGATTCTGTTACCTTCCAGTTTTATATGAAACAACATTTTCAAAATGTGTTTGTGTGTGTGTATGACCATATAACGATCATTGCAACTGATGTGCACTATGTAAAGCACTGCGTAAATTGTCGGCCCTATATAAATACCTGTAATAATATTAATAATAGATGGATTCAATTCTCCTATACATTATACTTTCTTTGTGGCTTTTTATCAATCAATTTAAAGAACCTAGAGGTCAAAGGTGAAAGGTCTAGCGGGTTTTGGCAATTTTCGACACTCCAGCAACAAGTGGTAAACATGCATAAGGCATCAATGTAACGCTTTAAAGTTAAAGAGCTGTGTAGGTGCAGGGAGTGTACAATGACAGGGAATCCAGTGTTCTATTACCTTGGAAGAATATATAGCATGTGGGTTGGGAGCATTGGCGAGCAAGGACACGTAGAACTGCTCAGGCACATCACATACTGCTGGGATTTTATACTGAGCTGGCCCACGGGTGTACAGCACTCCTTGAGGAGAGAATTTCAGTTCTTCAATTGTGAATAATCCCAATCCTTGAACAAAGGCACCTTCAATCTAGAAACACAAACAATACCATTTAAAATGCAGATATTAGATGCAGCATCTTCCAATGGCATATGAATTCAATTTCTAATATTAATAAACATATTGTTAAAGTTTCATTATTCAACACTTGGAATGTGCTTAGTTTAGCTAAATCATTTATAATGCCTATAAGGCATGGTTCACATTGAGCGTTTTGAAGCGATTTTTATGCCCTTAACCGCTTGAAGACCAGGTGTTTCAGCCCCTTCCTGGCCAGGCCATTTTTCAATGTTCAGCGCTGCGGTACTTTGACTGACATTTATTCCGTCATGCAACGCTGTACTGATATTGAATTTTATACCATTTTTTTGGGGACAGATAGAGCTTTCTTTTGGTGGTATTTAATCACCACTGCGGGTTTCATTTTTTACTATTATGTTATAAAACAACTAATATTACCCACTTTTTTGGTAAAATATAAAAGATGGGGTCACGTCGGGTAAATAGACACCAAACATGTCAAGCGTAAAAATTGCGCGCACTCGCAAAATCGCAAAAAACTAGCATACCCAAAATTGGCCATAGGCGACGCTTTAAAAGCTTTTACCGCTCATCAGTTTAGTGTTATCAGTGATTGATGGCCCTAGAACTATTGCTCTCATTCCGACGTT